>NW_028177185.1:0-5000 GCF_964030765.1 Micromesistius poutassou
GCTCCAGTTCTGTTCCCGGAGAGATGAAGTCGTTGGCGCGAGTGGATGAGGCTTTCAGCAGGGGATTATAATAAGTGCATTTGTGCAGGGGGGGCCCCAGTGTACACAGTGTTGATTTAAAACCTCGACAGACACTTCCTCACAGTCGACTGCTGCTGCTGGCACCAGTGCGTGCCAATCACGCGCTCACGCGGTGCCCTGATTGGTCAGAATTAATATGAAACAAACAAATATGGTACAAACAAATACGAAACTAACAAATATGAAACTAACAAATACGAAACTAACAAATACGAAACAAACAAATATGAAACGGACAAAGTGAAACGCCCCCGTTCGCCCTTAACCGAGAGAGAGAGAGATTATTCCGATTGTTTATCTCAAATCTGATCTGGGAAGGAGTGGGAGAAAAACAGCCGCGGAGGAGGAACGGGGGGGAAGAGATCCAGCAGGTGACGTTGGAATTAGAAAGAGAGGGGGAAACAATGCAAGAGCTGAGTCAGGAGGAAGGCTGCCAGCGCTGTCACCTCACCACACGCACAATGTGAGAATGTGCTCCAGCTCCTCCACTAAGAAACACCCCCGGCCCCCCAGCACACCGCCGCCGCCGCCGCCGCCTCGGGCTGGTGGACCGGGACGGACCCCGCAGAACAACGGGGCCCAGGGACGCACAGGGGCCACATGAGGGCCCCTGCATCGTTCCCCGACGTTTATCCCTTACTCTTGATCTATATTTTTATCCTTTTACTGAGGGCTTTCGCCCTCTCTTTTTTTATCTCGCTCGATCGTTTTCTCTCTCTCTCTCTCTCTCTTACACACACACACACACACACACACACACACACACACACACACACACACACACATGCATATACACTCTCGCCCCTACGCTCCATCTCCCACTCCCCTTCTCTTTCTCTGTCTCGCACGTAATCTCATCCTCTCTCTTTTCCCCTCTCTCCCAATCCTTTTATGTCTTTCTCTCTATTTCGCACACCCAATTTTTTCCCTGCAATCGCTCGCTCTCTCTCCACCTCTCTCTCTCCATCCTTTCATCTTTATTTATCTCCTGTCGCTCTCTCTCTCACACACACACACACACACACACACACACACACATTATTCCCATTAAATTTCTCTCCATCCTTTTATGTTTCTTTCTTTGTGTCTCACACAAAACCTCTCTCTCTCTCTCTCTCTCTCTCTCTCTTTTTTTTCTCTCTATTTCCCTTTATCTGTCCCTACCTGTCTTTGTATCTGCACTCCTCCCTGCAATATTTGTCCCCTACTCTCCACCTCTTCCTTTTCCTCTTCCTTCTCTCTCTCCCTCCCCTCTCTCCCCCCCCCCCCCCCCCCCCCTCTCAATCTCTCCCTCTCTCTCTCCCCCCTCCCTCCTCCTCTCTCTCTCTCCCTCTCTCTCTCTCTCTCTCTCTGTGGTGGTGTGTGTGTAGTGTTACCTGCTGGTCCACCCCTGCAGCATCCAGGCCGTCGTACATAATGCTGACCCATCCGTCCTTACAGGAGAGCACGAACAGTGACATGAGCGCCTGTGGGAGGAGGAGGCAGGCTCACTTCTGAACGCCCGTCACAGTAAAGAAACACTTGAAGCATTGTGTGCTGCACCGTTCATCGAATGTCTCAACTTTATTGGTATTTTTATGTGGTATTCAATGTGAATGTTAGTGTGATTCTCAGTGTGAATCTCAATGTGTGTATCAATGTTAAGGTCAAAGAGAATAACAATGTGATTCTCAGTGTGAATATCAATGTGTGTATCAATGTTAATGTCATTGAGAATGTCAATGTGAATATCAATATGAATGTCAATGTGATTCTCAGTGTGAATATCAATGTGTGTATCAATGTTAATGTCATTGAGAATGTCAATGTGAATATCAATATGAATGTCAATGTGATTCTCAGTGTGAATATCAATGTGTGTATCAATGTTAATGTCATTGAGAATGTCAATGTGAATATCAATATGAATGTCAATGTGAATCACACCTCGAATATCGATGTAATATCAATGAGAATGTCAATGAGAATAGTATGAACCTCAATTGCAGGCCCGGTTCCAGAACAGAATGCCTTGGGGTGCATCTGAGATTACAGGGGGTGCACCAGTACTATAGTAAAACCAGCTACCCAGCTTCAGTTCAGACTTCGCTTTTTACACAGGCCTTTTCTACCAGTAGATAGACAAGCACTTCTGGGTAGTTCTACTGACATGTTTGGACAAAAACGTTTACTCTGCTTAAAAGATGGTATCACATCATGTCTTGTGACGTGGAGAACATTTCAGCCGCAACATTAGCTTATTGATATCCAAGCTTTGGATATGAGAATGAATTAATAACGGTTGCTTGTCCGGGAGTGAGAGCGGCGCCGGCAAAGGCAGCGAGTCGGGCAGGATTGAGCTAGCGTTGCTAGTGCTAGCGTTGCTAGTGCTAGCGTTCACAACGGTTATATTGTCTGATGTATTGGATTCTTCTGCGGTGTTCTTTTTTAGCCGTTTTCGGATGTCCATTGTAAATGCCTAATTGTTGCTGCCGAAGAAGTTCAACGTCACTGACGTGCGTGCCGCCGGACGGGGCGCAGTTCACGCGCACCTGTCACAATAATAATAACGTTCTTATCGGTTTAGTGAACAAAATAAATGCAGCAAACAACGGTATTTAATGGAAATTGTCAAAAGTTTGATTACAATTTGTTTTGTGAGCAAGTATTTTTTTTTTTTAATCATATTTATAAAAAAAAAAATTCACTCGCTCCTTTTTTCAATTGAGGGTGCAAACAATTTTTTTGGGGGTGCAATGCACGCTTATGCACCCCCGTAGAACCGGGCCTGCTCAATTGTGAATATCAATGTGGACAACAATGTTAATATCAATGAAAAATAAATGAGAATATCAATGTGAATCTCAATGTAAATGTCAACGTGAATATCAATTTTAAAAGAAGGTTGGGCAATTTGGAGAAAGCAGACAGCATAAGCTAGAGTTTGGAAGTGTCCTACCTAAAACACGTGACTAGCTTGCTAGCTTCAACAAAAGGTCACACCTGAGCCTGGTGGAAGAATCTCATTCTGCGCAATGATCACACAGACCCACTACAGGCCTGCCACAGCCGCAGATACGGCATATTTCTTTTTTCAGAGATATTCATACATTGATCGTAGCCGCGATGTTAGGGGAATTTCAACAAATGTGACAAGGAACGCTTCTGAAATGAATTGCCTACAATAGCTCTGATATCATACGATATCAGATGATATTGTCATATCAACGAGCATATTAATGAGTGAATGATTAATGGGAATATGCTCACAAACCTGTCCGATGTTATCAAAGTTGTACTTGCGGCGAACCCAGCGAAGTCCGGACTCGAGGCATTGTGTTTTGTTAGTGATGTTGCTCACGTCCTTCCCCTCGCAGTGGAAGAATTTGCCCTTGAACAGCTGGAGATAGATACACTCCGGTATAAGCGAACAAGCCGTACAAATGTATTTGAACGCTAAGTGCCGGGTAGCCACGCATGTTGGATTAGAAAAAGAGTGGAGATACGATTATCAACAAAGGAACAGAGGATGCAATGAAGGCAGGAAGAACCAGGTAGCCTTTTTCGAAACATAAAGGCAACGGGATGGCTGCTTCGGGATATCTGAGGTCCTTTTATTCGCGATTACAAAATGGAGTACTGGCTATGCGAGATAAGCGCGGCGCTCGTGTTATTTATAAGCAGTTAATGCATTCATCAAATGTGTCTGTTGGTAGTTTGGTAGAGAGGAAAAAGGTGCTGAGTTGTGTAGAGCTCTTACCTGCACCCCCAGGATACCAAAGACAATGAAGAAAGCACAGCAGATGAGAACGATGTTTCCTATTGGTCGGAGGGATGTGATGAGGGTCTCGACCACAAGCTTCAGCCCCGGGGCTCGGCTAATCACCCTGCAACACACACACACACACACACACACACACACATGCGCACACACGCACACACGCACACACACACACGCACACACACACATACATAAATATACAGTATATGGCCGAATTCCCAGCCTGGCTCTTGTAACCCCTAATCATCTCCCGGTCTCTAATTGGATTGTATCTCCTCATAGCTCATCACCTCCCCACTGTGATTGCCAGTTTGTGGTGAGCATTCTGGCACACGCTGGCTACCAGGCATCGCCCAAATGGTGCTGAGGTGGAGGAGGTGGAGGAGGGGGAGGAGGAGGAGGGGGAGGACGTGTTCAAACTCCAATTCATTATGCAAAAGCGTCTGGGGTGTCTTGAGAAAGCGCAAAATAAATGCAACTAATGCGAATGTTAATATTGTGAAGCGTTCGTATTCGTATTATATTCATTTTAATATCATTCTATGTCACAGCAGAGAATACAAAATAATGTCATTAAAGCTGCACTATGTAAGTGGGCCATTAGCAGCCTTGTGGCTTGAGTTGCAGCTACAGTTAAAGCTGTGTAATTAGCCCACTGTGGGGAGGCCAAAAGCAGACCAGAATAACTTTAGAAACGCTGTAGTTCAGATACATATTATATATATATATATATATATATTTGGTAAATGGTAAATGGACTGCATTTATATAGTCCTTTTAGCCAAAGCGCTTTAAAATATTGACTAACATTCACCCATTCATGCACACATTCACACACCGACGGCGGAGTTGACCACGCAGGGCGACAGCCGGCTCGTCGGCAGCGGTTAGAGTTCGGTGCCTCGCTCAGGGACACCTCGGAGCTAGGAGGAGCCGGGGATCGAACTAGCGACCTTGCCGTCCCGCTCTACCTCCTGAGCTGCTGCCGCTATAGTAAATAGCTGCAGCAGAAGGGTAGTGCAGCTTTAACCTTTCTGTCGTGTTCGGGTCAAATCGGACCGATTTCCTACTTTCATCAATCATAAATATTGTGTTTAACATTTTATTGTCTCAAGGCCTTATGATATCCTCCACCCTAGGCATTTGAACATATACAATT
>NW_028177185.1:10000-11879 GCF_964030765.1 Micromesistius poutassou
CGTGCCGTTGCACTCGGACGTCGCCGACGGCGACTGGGGAGGGGGGGGCAGCAGCAGCGACGGGGGCGGGGGGGGCAGGTGCTGGAGCGAGGGGACCTGCAGGTAGTCGGGCTGATCCAGGGACAGGTCGCTGCCGCTGCTCAGGCCGGAGCCCGCCCCCCCCCCCGCCGCCCCGCCCCCGCGGCCCTCGGACAGCAGGGACTCCAGCTCCCCCGACTGGCTCCTGCGGTGCAGGCTGGGGGCCCGGCCCACGCTGGCCCAGCTGGAGCGCCGGCTCTCCACGCTGCTGTCCCAGGGCGACTGTGGGGGGGGGGGGGGGAAGGGGAGGAAGGGGCGGGGGGCAGGGACACACAGCTCTTTGATTGGTGGGATAGAATCAAGTTTTTCTTTTTCAGACGCTGACCATCTGAGGTTCGTCGAGGACAGGACTGACTGAGGGGTCCGGCGTCTGGGGAAGTGAACCTTCATTATATGTCTGAGAAACAGAGAGATTACCGTCAGGCTGCCCGGAGTGTGCGTGTTGGGATTTGAAGTTACAGTCACGTTCCGGAAGTCGTTGCCATGTAAACGGCATGGAATAAATTCTGGAAACTGTAATAAAGTGCACTGTTATCTCATCGGACATCACTGTCCGATGAGATAACAGATATCTGAAGCTAAAACAAGGGCTAATCCAACGTGAAACAATCTCTCTGAAGCGTTCGGTACGCTAAGCCTTCAAACTAAAAAGCGGCGCTTTGTCGCGGGGATATTGACTTTCATATTTCTGCCGAGTGACGTCTCGTCCAATCCACTGTGAACCGCTGAAGGCTGAACTACTGGGGATAATAACTCAATAACAATTTCAGCAAAACCTACACAAAGAGGAGGCATATACACGGTGTGTGTGTGTGTGTTGGTTTGGGGGCGGGGGAGGAGGGGCGGGGGGGGGGGGGGTCTTTCAGTCAGCGCTTGAAAGAAAAAAACGTAGTGCGACAAGCATTTGGGATCCCAGCAGGAGGTCTCTACGGCAACCCATTGAAGAAGCGATTTTGCCGTTCAGGCAACGCAGCGTGGTTTCAGCTGTGGGCCACGTGTTGATGGTAGTAAAAACGGCACAGAGCATTTACGGTTCTCATGGAAACAATGGATTTTCTCTGTGTGAGTGCCGCGTCCCAGTTCTGCCGATTGATGTATGTGGTAAGTTATGTATGAGGTGATCCACAGAGTGATCGGGGAGGCCGGGGAAGGAGGAAAGTGTGTAAAAGCCGATGTCATTAGAGGCGTGAGATGAACGCATGCTATTTTATTCGAGTGGACCGCGTTGTTAACACGATCACAATCACTGCAAATACATTTTTAGACGCAATTTCATTTTTATCGATTTTTCCATTGCCGCTGCTCTTTTCATTGTGTGTGTTTGATGTGACGTTATTGATGTTATGTTTTAATCGAGTTTGTTTATCGACATATTCAATCTCATAACATATTAAATGTTCTATTTTTTCACGTCACACAGTTGAGAGCGGACGGTAACGCAATGCAATTTGAGTTATTTGATCTCTGAACGTCTCCAGCCTACTCACAAACATGCAGACGTACGGAAGCGGGTCAAAACGTCGGGACTTACCAGGGACCTCTGGTCAAAAACGCTGATATCCATGGAAACGCCGCTGGCCCGACGGGATTGGCTGGAGGTGATGATGGGCGTGGCTGCGGTGTGGGTGATGACAGGGGGGGCGGGTACGGGCGGCATGGAGGCTCGGGGGTTCAGGAGCCCGTTAGGACTCAGCATCATAGCCTGGATCTTCAGCTCTACACACACACACACGCACACACAGGTGCACACATACACAGGCGCACACATACATACATGCACACACACAATTAGACACACATA
>NW_028177184.1:0-17676 GCF_964030765.1 Micromesistius poutassou
TTAGCTGCCAAAGCAGCCGGATCACCTAGGCAACCCTGGCCTCTCAAATTTAATTTTAATTTTAATTGCAGTCACAAACCACGGGTTTTGATTGTTTTGAGCTTTTGATTAATTTATTATTTCATATATATTTTTAGTTGGGACCTTCACCCTCGTCTGCCTCCTCACAAGAAGAAGGTGAACATGGATGAAATCCAATCAACGTTTCCCAACTATAAAGGGTAAAAAACAAAGTGTGAAAAAAAACTAAAGCACAGTGTTAGAAACCAACCATAGATATTGTTTTCCCTCCACATGGTCGCTCACAGTTTGACTGTTAAAAGAGGTGTGATTATTCTTTTGAAGTTTTCCAAGAGATTGTACAGTTTAGAAACAAAAAAAACAAGGAGTTTTGGTTTAGCTTATGTCGGCTTCTGTGGCTTGGAATTGAAACATGACGTTTTTTCGGATCGTAAACCATGCAGTGAAATAACGCAAGATTAACGCAAACAAAAAGGTGGAGAACCGATAACAACGGCAAAGAGTTGCCGAACTCTGCAAACATGTTAACGTGACTACGTGGCCGCATCACAGTTGTAGTTAGCTAGTTTGTTGTGAAACTCTCTGATAAGGGAGTCATCATCCAATCAGATTCAGTTTTCAATTCTTGATTTGTTTGTCAGTTTCTTGGTCCATGTATGACACTCCATATAGACTTCCCTACCTGAGGTGTGTGTGTGTGTGTGTGTGTGTGTGTGTGTGCGTGTGCGTGTGCGTGCGTGTGTTCGCGCACGGCAGTGATAATTACATCTTCAGTTCTGCCTGAAAGCACATCAAATACCTTTTCCTTTTTCTTTTCTTATCACAAGATGAGCCACTCACCTTTTCAGTTTTTTTTTTTTTTTAACAGTATTTTCAGTGCACAAGTTTACATGATTCAAAGGCTCTGTAATGGGACTTAATGTTTCTGCAAAACACAACACGATTGTTATCGACGATTGGTAGCGTGTCATACTACTGCTATGTTGTAGGGGTTTGTCCATGGCTGTACGTTTCCATCTTGATGTCTGACTTGAGTAGTTCAGCGCCTGTATTAGTGTTTGAAAGACACCTAACGTCAACCTGCAAAATGGAGGCACAGCACATTGGATACATGTTTCCATGGCACAAACGGCTCCTGCTTTCCCCTAAGCTGCCTGTTAACATCTTTTACATTTTTATTTTGTCATGTAGAATGTCGTTTAGAATGCTCCCACTGTAGTGCGAAGAGTACGCCGAACCTCATTTATATTTAATCTGTTTAAAAGTGTTGCGATAGGAATTCAATTGTTAATTTGATTGACTTTTAATTTTTGCCGTATTCTGTAATAAAACCAATGCATTTGCTTTCGGTACAGCAGCACCAGAGAAAAGTGACAATAGCCCTCATAATGTTATCATTATTATTATGTTAACCCTCCCCCTCAAAAATAGAACTAAAGCAATCCACCGGACCACATTAGAGCTGGTGTAGTTTAGTAATTATAATTGCTTGTTTTTATCCCTTTCTCTCTTCGCACAAACTAAGTAAGCTGCAGCGAGAGACTTATTCAGCCTTTGTGGTTTGTTTGGGTTTCATCATTTATAACATTGATTAGAGGACAAAATAACGATGCCCAGTTAATCAGTATGCTTCCCTTACAGATTAGATTTATTTTGGTTGCAATATTTTTAATGTGTTATCGAATTTGACATGCTTTTGTGCCCCCCCCCCCCCCCCCCCCTTCCTGTTTCCTCTTTTGTTAATAAGGTAGATAAACGATTATCATTCTCAAGATGCTCGATGGACGTATTGCTGCCTACAACACAACAAAGTATATCTGTACAACACACCCACACCCTGCCGGTTAAAAAAAAAAAAAAAAAGGAACACACACACACACACACGCTTGTGTTGGTTTGTACATCTCCTGTGCACCTGCATGCTTCTCGCGTGGAGTTGAGGTTGATCAGCGTGCGCACCTCCCAAATCTCGTCTTTGTTGGCGGAGTGGTTGCGTCCTGTGCTGGCCGACTGTTGCCACTAGAGGGCGAAGAAGCCACACTTACAATGGAAAACTGCTGGTTGTTATTTAATTTTTTTTTATAGTAACTGTATTTGGTACCTTGTGTGTGATACTTGGGAAGGATCTAAAGTTTTTTTGTTTTAATTGTTAAAAATCCGTCCCTGGTCTTTTTTTTTTTTCTTTACCGTTTTCCTGCTCTTCTCGTTTTTCATATTTGCATTGTGAAGTGGGCATGAGGGCTCTCTGTCAATAGGCTTATAACCTCTTAAATAGTTGTGTATAAAATAAACTGTTATAACTTTTTTTTAAATAAAACATTAAACGTGTCCATATTTTGTCTTTGTCTCATCTTTGGTTTTCTTCATTATTGTAGGCTATCTGCTATAGCCTCGCCATCCAGGATGGATTTGTATTCCATTCAGCTGCTATTCAGGTAGCCCCTTATTTGCATTTTGCAAGAATGTAATAATCGCCAGTAGTCCACCTCTTGAAGGTCACCAAGCATGTACTTTATTGCATTCCACGTGAACAGAAAATAAATGAAACCAACATGAGTTGTACTTTCTAAGATAGAAATGTAGTGTAGGCTATATAGTGTAGCTCTATCTGCCGCACCATGGTAATACTTCCACAGGGTGGCGATTGCTTAATGTGCAACAGGTGAGTCAATCCCCTTTTGCACATTGAGCAATCGCTGTGCAACGGATTAAACCGGCCATCGCCGCACACTCCCGGAGATCTCCTGCCTCATCTACCTTCAAACTCTACACTAAACTGGTTCCCAACATCACCAGCCTGCCTGTGTCCCAGCCCAGTAAAAGCCACCTCGGTGGAAAGTGGAGACAAACAGAAAAAAATAATTTCATTGAAAAGATATTTGCAAATTCTTTGCAAAAAGCACAACTGTATTTCTAAATATTTAGAAATACCACTGAATGGTCTACCAGTATTCTCAGGTTTACCAATCTTCTCTGCAGCATGGTTGGAATCGATAGCAAAATAATTGACAAATCTGTTTTGAAGGAAGAAACCTTTCCCGTTGATCAATAGTAAGGTCAAAGCAGTTAACTGGGTCACAAACTAAGCTAGCCGTTATTAACTGTCTCTTTCTAACATCGATTTCAAACAAAATATGCAACTTTTTATTTTCTTAAGTTGGATGTCCATAAAAAAATTAGAGCGTTTTAAAAAGATTTTCGAAAGCAAAATTTATTTCGATTTTTATCTGCAAATACTGAAAAGCAAAGAAATAGTGCAGGATTTTACGTTAAAAGGTGCAGTGAGTAGGATTTGGTGGCATCCAATAAACATTAAACGATATTGAGAAGACTGATTTATATTATTTTATAAGATTTATATTATTCTGTTATTGACACAATGTCTTGTCTTCTGAAGACCATTACTCATTTGATGAAGATACAATCATGTTTTGTTAATACGCAAATGTTCGCACACACACACACACACACACACCCAACTTACATTGTAAACAGGAATGCTTTGGCCAAGGCTGTTAATTCCCCCCCAGAGAAGATTTAGATTGCTTTGTAACACAATCCTCCACATTCATTCGACCACCTTCAGCACCCCCTCCCCCGCCGTGATCTTCAGGGGACACAGCTTGCAGCCTACCCAGAGGTAGGGGTACGCCTTCTCGCTGAAACTGTGCTTAAAGGAGTAGATGAGCAGGTTCCGGTCGGCGTCGTGGAACGAGACCCGCCCCTTGTCGTAGTCCAGCCTCACGCGGATCCTCTGTGGGCGCGACTTGAGGTTGAGTCGTGTCAGTGGCGACGTGCCGGCGAAGAACATGTCGTGGTAGAAGTACACGGTGACGTAGCCGTTCTTCTGCACCGACGCCACCTTCTCCTTCCGCTTCACCGACTCGCCGGCCACGCCCACCACCCAGGCCGTGTTCCCGCCCACCTCCACGTCCCACCAATGGCTGCCCGAGGAGAAGCCGCGGTGGCCCAGCACGCCGGCGTCGCGGTCGAAGCGCTCCGGGTTGTCGGGGAGCTTCGGCCGGTCGTCGGTGTCGCTGACCTCCGTGAGGTCGTCCGAGAGGCGGAGCCAGGGGGCGGCGGTGTTGGGGTCAAGGGTCACCGGCGCTGGGGGGGGAGAAGGAACCACAAGGGGGGGGGGAGGTGAGGAGCAGACAGAAGGTCCCGGGTTCAAGCCCTGCCTAAACCATGTTCCTTAATGAACTGATCTGGGTTCTGACCCGAAACAATGTTGCTTAATGAACTGATCTGGGTTCTGACCCCTTGATTACACAGGCTGGGATCACCTATAGTCACTACAACCTTGCTGATGGTCACTGTGCTGCCGTTCTGCAGGGTTAGACACTTACTGTAACGGACCATTTTGTGCATCCCCACCAACGCAGAGTACTGCAGCGAACCCACGTACTGGGCCACGTCGATCAGGGTTCCTGCAGGCATAGCAGCACACTCTGGGGGGGCGGCCCTGGAGGAGGAGAAGGGACTCAGTAAGGGCTTCATGATGATGATGAAGTGATGACTACTAAAGTAGCCTAAGTGATGAAGAAATAGAGCACAGTGACCACATGGAGACATAACATGCAGAAATAGAGAACGAATACATGGACTTTTACCTTCCAACGCTGCTGTTCTTGCATTTCTGAAAAACATGATTTGGCAGAATGGAATACATGGTTAGATGATACTCGAACATCATCTATTGGATTTAGTGAGGACAGTTCTCATACAAAAGACTTGACAGTGAATACAGAGGCTAGGGCTAACCCCAATACAGGCAGTTCATTGGGGCTTACATTTTTACTCATTGTGGTGGGGGGTGATGACGTTCGGGATGAACCCAAAGTGTAGTGACCTGGGTGCTTCTAGCCCCTACTTACCCCTAAATGTCTTTGAAGTCACTCCAAGTTATCGTTTGCCAACATGGGGACGGGGGGGGGGGGGGGGGGGGACGCTACTTGGGGTCATCTGATATGTATACGGGGTCACAGGAGATTTCTTAAAGATATCTGATGGGGCATTTTGGTCAAGAAACAAACAAAGTCCTGTATGTACACACACAGACTGGAGACTGAGGGTTAGCATAACTCAGTGTGGTGTCGTAGCTATAAATAACGTGTACTATATTGGGAAGGCAGATGAAAGTTGGGATGGACTTTCCGACCTAGGTAAGGGTCATGGCCAGCAGGTTGAAGCTACTGCAGATAGTCATCTTGGATACGAAGAAGTCAGCTGAATGACTGAAAGGTCAGCTGAATGACTGAAAGAAAGGTCAAGTGAATGACTGAATGGTCAGCTGAATGACTGAATGGTCAGCTGAATGACTGAAAGAAAGGTCAAGGGAATGACTGAAAGAAAGGTCAAGGGAATTAATTAATGTAAAAATAACAACAGATAACGTAGAGACGCACGCGCAAGAGAGGCACTCCGTCCAGGGCCATCTCCTCCTCCAGGGCCGCGATGGCGTCGGACAGAGACGAGATGTTGACCTCCAGCTCCTCCGTCAGCCTCCTCACCACCCCGCTCTTCTCCGCTTGCTCCTGCTTCAGCGTCTGCAGGCCCGCCCGCTCCTCCCCGTCCAGGAAGTCCCGCAGCTCCTGGAACTCCTGGCGCATCCGCCGCTCCACAAACTGGGCCTGCACCTGGAAGGGGGTGAGCGTTGAGCATGCTGAGCTGGCCGCACACAACGGGGGTCACAACAACACTGTATCATTGTAGTGCAACGCTACCACCAGTTAGCGTTAGCACAGCCCTCGGCCTGAACATTAAGATATGATAGCAATGCCGTGCGTGCTCACAGGCATTTGCCAATATGTACGACAATTCTGAAACTAAATTAAAGCGATTGACAGATAAATCAATAAAAAAAATGTTACTGTTTAGTCATTTGGCAGACACTGACAAAACAACTGAGTGAATGTCACTGCGGAGCAGATGGGAGGTAAGGCCATCTTGATCAATGATGTTAAACACAGGAAGGCTGTGGACATTGCGGGGTGGAACCCAGTACCTTTCGGCTCCAAACACTAACTGTGCTCCACACAGGTGGTCGTGTTGTTGTGGGTGGCCGATGAAGACCCTCACCTCGATATGCGCTGAGGTGTCTGCGTAGTTCTGCTTCGTCTTCTCAAACTCCACCATCTTCTGGTGCAGCGTGCTCAGGGAGGTCTTCAAGTCCTCCTGTGGACAGTTGGGGTCAGGGGTTAGATCCATTCACCAATAAGCTCACTGTGTACACCTCTGATATAAACAATAACAGTGTTTTTTATAAGACACCTGTACGATACAATACCGCCATTCATCAACAGAGATAACTTCAGTCAAAGCCTGACGTGTGTTATGGTTATGTTCCATGTTGTTATTATTATTGTTCGGTTTCTGTTGTTATCTTTTGGTTTCTACGATCACAAGCCCATCTCCAATATATTACATCTTACGTCTGTCAGGGATCAGACGTGATAGCATCGTTAGGGTTAGTTTATGTCTGACCCTAGACCGAAGCCACTGAACCAGGAGTACCTTCAGGTCGCCGGCGGCCTCGCCCGCAGGGCAGCAGTCGTGCCCCCCGTGTCTCCGGGACGTCAGGCAGACCACGCAAATGGGCTCCCGGTCGTCCCGGCAGAAGAGCTTCAGCCGCTCCCCGTGGAGGGGGCACATCTCCCCGGGGTCGGTGTACAGCTCCTCCGGCGGCGGCGACGATAAGGACGAGGGCTCTGCGCCCTCGCACAGGTTCCGGAGGGTGAGGCTGGGCACCGGCTCGTCGGCCGACTCCCTCCGGCACAGCGGGCAGTCCCGTCCGCCCCCCCGGTGCGCCCAGTAGTCCCGCAGGCAGCCGGAGCAGAAGCTGTGGCTGCACTGGAGCACCACGGGGTCTCTGAAGATGTCGCAGCAAATGGTGCAGCAGAGGTCCACCTCGGCCAGGGACAGTCGACCGGCCATGTCTACTACTTCCTTCACCACTGCCACGGGTTAGTGTTGACAGGAACGGACCAATCAGCAGCCGTCTCTACTTCCTGTACCACTTCACGGAAAACAATGACGGACCAACCAGCAGACCGCTGGCCGCTCCTCCTCCTCCTTCTCCTCTGGTGCTTCAGTGGAGCAAAGGTGAAGACGTCAACACGTGACCCGACGTCATCGGTAAAATTGTGAAATCGAAACTAACTTACTAACTTATTAACTAACTAATAACCATATAAACTAGAGCCTCATATGAATCGACTGAATAAACAGCAAACTACATGTTTTGTAACATACCTTTGTTTTAACCATAGCCCCAATCAAACCTCCATTTATTTAGGTATTATTATATACGTTAATACAAGATAAATGAATAAAAAATAACATAATAAAAAGCAAAAATCGAATAGATATGTTAGTGCTTCTAACATATAAATTGTTCTCATTACAACTTGTTCTCATTAGTTCTCATTTCTCACCTTATTATAAAAGAGGTAAAGGTTCAACTCGTGGTTTACTCAGAGGTCAACGTGCCAAGTTCATGAAGCGACTCTATGGTTAGGGTTAGTGTCTACTTTAGGTGAGAATTCAGTTTATATTGGAAATGGGCGGGGTGGTAAATGAGCCACGCCTACAGGCATCTCGAACACACCAGGTAAACCGTCGGTCTCTTTGGCCAAAGAGGCCATCTCCATGTGTGGAAGAAATGGTCCAATTAGGTATTGATGTGGAATCATGTGGTCTAAAGCATATACTAAATGAATTGACATCAAAGGGCTCCGTCATAACCTCCAACACGAATACATTTAAGGATATTTTACGTGATCTCTAGGTACATCCACAGAGAGCCTTCCTTCTTCCCGTCTCGTCCACCTGCAGCAGAAGTCCACTTCCTTGACCAAGAGCAACCTCCGGCGGCAGGACACCGTAAGCACAACATCTATAGCACAATCCGTACCCAACATCTGAGGTCGATATTATCTTGAATCCTTTCATGGAGTTTAGCGCTATAATATGCATCACCACTAGGTGTCAGCATGTGCCCACTTATAGGGGGCCAAGCGAATAAATAACTGAGCCACCAACTAAAGCCAACAAACTGTAAACATGTCCATTACATTTAGTATTTATTCGTCTTATTTGAAACTGCATTTATTCATGGAGGAAAAACAATATCTCAAGGTATTCATCTCCTATAGGGTTAGCTCCGGGTAATTATCTAAGGGCGAGATGCAGGGTTTTGGACGGATAGGGTCGGCTGTCCGTCTGTCCGGTCCCTAGTGGAGAGGACAGGAACACTGGCTGGCAGCAGGAGTGAGCATCAATGTAATATTGTGATGTGTTGTGTTGTGTTGTGTTGTGTTGTGGTACACGCTACACGGATGCATTAACAAAAGAGTGTGGTTTTGTATGTTGTAGTAACATATGGTATGGTAGGCCTATGGTATAGATAGCTACACTTTACAATAGTAGCCTCTTATAGTAAAGTATGATATAGATAACTACTTTACAATAGACGTATCTTATAGTAAAGTGTGGTACAGATAGCCACATGCTTTACAATAGGAGGTCTTGTATAGTATAGTTGTAGAATATAGTATAGTAGTATAGTAATTTAGTAAGATAGTATATAGTCAGTTTAGTTAGTGATTATAGTATAGTAGAATATAGTATAGTATAGGGTTAGTTGAGTTAGTTACGGTGAATATAGTACAGTAGTATATAGTATAGTATATAGTTATTTTAGTTAGTTACGGTGAATATAGTACAGTAGTATATAGTATAGTATTTAGTTAGTTTAGTTAGTTACGATGAATATAGTACAGTAGTATATAGTATAGTATTTCGTTAGTGGAGTTAGTTACAGTGAATATAGGCCAATCCTGTATCAGTGTCTCTTCTCTTTTATTTATTATTATTTGTAACAACTTGTTTCACTCTGTAGGGAACTGAAATCAGTAAATGTTGCAGTGAATGCTTTAGGGGTCACAGCTGTGAAGAGATGAGAACAGGTAGCATTCATGGAGCAGATGCTGAGAGATTGAGAGGGAGAGAGCTGGAGATGGAGAGGAAAGGCCTCAAGGACGGAATCACACTTCAAGACGTTTTTTTCCTTTTTTCCCCAGAGTAGAATATCTCACTCGCCGCAGACAAATTATTTTCATGCTCTTAATGTGAAAAGGGTCGTCACACACACACACACACACACACACACACACACACACACACACACACACACACACACACACACACACACACACACACACACGCACATAGAGAGAACAGCCCTGTTTTTTGTAACCATTTCATTTGTGTTTGTTCACCCTCACACAAGGGTCTCTGGGAATTGAATTAAGGCAACAGTTTCACGGAGCCTGCAGTGGCCATTTTGTATTGCGTGGACATTTGTGTAACATTTCCTCAACTGCAACTAAATGAAAACATGATAACCAAAGTAATAGATTTTCTTTTACCTCTGTAAACCAGTTTAGTCCTCTCCCTCTCTATACCTTCTCAAATACTGTGTGTGTGTGTGTGTGTGTGTGTGTGTGCGTATAGCAGTGCGGTAATGGACAACCAATGAAACCATCGCTCGCTCTCTCTCTATTAGGCCTGTGGGTTCCGGCAGAGGCATCGCCTGCTGGTGTCAAGTGTTGGACACACACACACACACACACACACACACACACACACACACACACACACACACACACACACACTCACACTCACACACAGAGGGTGGCCACATATAAAATGTAATCTTATTTAGAGTGGCTGGCTCAAATCTTGGAGATGGGACGTCTCTCTGGGCTCCTGGAAGAATGCCAGAGCTCACCAGCTCCACCAGGAGTAACCATGGTTACTTCTAAACACCCCCCCCCCCCCCACACACACACACACCTTTACAAACACACACACACACACACACACACACACACACACACACAATTGTTCATTCTCTCTCAATTTCCCATTCAACAGACTTTATTGGCATGGGAAACATACGTTGAGTTGAGTTCGCCCGCCAAAGCATGAAAAAGGTCAAAAAAGGTACAAATAAGATACAGCATCCTTCTTAAAAGGTTTCTCTCTCTCTCAGCCCATCCTCTCCTCAACAGATACCTCTCGCTCACTTTCTCTCTCTCTCTCTCTCTCTCTCTCTCTCTCTCTCTCTCTCTCTCTCTCTCTCTCTCTCTCTCTCTCACGCTCTCACGCTTATTCTCTCAGTTACCCCCCCTGGGTTCACTCACTCGCTCTCTTTCACACGCTCATTCACACACACACACACACACACACATACACATGCATGCACACACGCACACACGCACACACACACACACACACACACACACACACACACACACACACACACACACACACACACACTCTAAACCCCACACACACAGTTTATCCGACTGTTCCAGCTCCGTCGGCGTACCAGTGGAGTTAAAGAGAGTGACATTGATTGAGCACAGCAGCCCTGACAGACAGGGACGACCGGGGCCTACAGAGCTGTCCTCTCTCCCTCTCTGTTCGTCTCTCTTTCTCTGCCTCTCTCTATCTTTCTCCTCCATACTGTAGTGTCAGGGTTAGCCCTGCATAGCTACGCCGTGCTAGGTCGCTACGCCACACTAGGTCGCTAGGCCGCTAAGTTGCTATGCCGTGCTAGGTCGCTACGCCGCACTAGGTTGCTAGGTGGCTGTGCCACGCTAGGTCGCTAGGTAACGCTAGGTGGCTACGCCGTGCTAGGTCTTTTGATGTGATGGTGGAGGTGATGGAGGAGGTGGTGGTGGTGGTGGTGGTGCAGTCGGACCACCGGTGGCGTAGACAGGTTCTTCTGCACACCATGTGACCAATAATCATGTGACACCTATGTAGGTCATCTCGCCCCCCCGGGGTGGAGACAGGTCAAGCCCCTCCCCCCAACGCAATGACTCCCGGACCCATCCGCGGCCATGTGGCAAATCTGCACTGACATAATGATACTGTGTGTGTGTGTGTGTGTACTGTATATGTTTATTTGTGTGTTTTTTATTTATTTTTTATTCCTCTGCGTACCACTAAATGTGTGCATCAGTTTGAGAACCACAGTTTGAGAACCACTGGACCAAATCATCAATTCAACAAGGGTTAGGTGGTGCTTTTAACAACCATGCTTAATGTAGACATTAAGTCATCAAAATAGAAACGCTAATCAGTAATACTCGGCTAGCTTTTGATTCTTGGGTCAAGAAGTCAGGAAGAGAGAGAGACGTACCTGAGGGGGTTAAGGAGATGTGTGGCTGGATCCTGGAAGGGTCCTGCACGCACTGACTGAATTGCATTATGGCAGCACCTTGTTCCTTATTAGCTTTTCTGCTACTGAGAATGAAGTCCCCAGAGACCAGAATGCCATAAGGCTCCATAAGACATGTCCAAATGACTCTAACCCCCAACATGTTTTAATACAGGCATAAAAGTGGAGGAAAGATGTTTGTTGTGGTCATATAAAGCAACGAAGAGCTCAGGAGCAAAGACACTGATAAAGATGGTTCCTTTCTCCTTTTCAGTTGTTTTCTTTATTACTTTCTTTTCTTCAGAACACCCTTCAGTACTCGGCTGGTTACAGTCGATAACGCCATCCTTAATTAAAGTATTGAGTCTTTCTTTCCTCTGAAAGTCGTATCTTAAAGAGTTTGGAGGAGTTGCTGTGAGTGTAAGTGTCTGAAGGTTTTAACTGCGGTTGTTGCTTTACGACCGCGTGATAAACCGCCCCAGCCTCTGATACACCGTTCTGCTCCCCTGTAGAACTAGAGGCTGTCCTCAGGCTCCACTGCACCTCTCACAGTGATAACTAGAGGCCCTTCTGTCCTCAGCCTCCACTGCACCTCTCACAGTGATAACTAGAGGCCCTTCTGTCCTCAGCCTCCACTGCACCTCTCACAGTGATAACTAGAGGCCCTTCTGTCCTCAGCCTCCACTGCACCTCTCACAGTGATAACTAGAGGCCCTTCTGTCCTCAGCCTCCACTGCACCTCTCACAGTGATAACTAGAGGCCCTTCTGTCCTCAGCCTCCACTGCACCTCTCACAGTGATAACTAGAGGCCCTTCTGTCCTCAGCCTCCACTGCACCTCTCACAGTGATAACTAGAGGCCCTTCTGTCCTCAGCCTCCACTGCACCTCTCACAGTGATAACTAGAGGCCGTCTCACAGTATCACAGCAGGGATGTTTCATCATTGATAAGACAAGGAGGAACGGTCGAAGAAACTAGGGGGGTAACCTCATCCTCTCTTTATTGAAGATCAAGACTGCCTCAGCTTGTTTAGTGGTTTTTATTGATTATTAAACAGATGGCCTCAATGTTTTATTGATTCATTTAGGACAGCTCATACACACATTGAGTCAAGTTAAGGAAACACAACATAATTTAAGTTAAGGTAACATAACATCATTTAAGTTAAGGTAACGTAACATCATTTATTGGACGTGGAGAATGAGGACTTTTAAAATGGAACAGGAAGACTTCCAGACTCCCGGTCATGCTTCCTTTCGGTATCCTTTGCCAAAATGTTTCATCTGCAAGAAAGTATTCAACATCCCTACCTTTTTTATGTGGATTTCAAGAACATTTGAACATGGTTGTAATGGTTAAAATTACAGAAATTGTGAATCAAAAGACTCAATTTGTTGAGTTTAACTGCAGTTATTTTGAGTGAAGCAAAGATAGAAGTCAGTGTTTCAATGCCTGCTTTGTTCTATTTCTAATCATCTTCCACTTTAAAGGGATTAGTAGCTGTGGTTAGAGCAATGTTGCTTTCTGGGGTTGTCGGTTGGCCGTAAGTCAGACTTAAGTGTTGCTTTGTAGTTATTTATCACTTCTGTTTTGGTCATTAATCCTTTGATTTTCTCTTTATGAGGATTAATAGCTTCTACTTTTACAACAGAGAAGACATTATTCTTTGTTTTGTTTGTGACTCTGTTTTCCTGCTTTTATGCCTCTTTATGTTTTACATCTTTACTGTGTTCTTACTGTTGTTTCTGCTTTGATATTCATATTGGATAGAAACACTTGAATATTAAACTTTCATTCATCATGGATTCATTCATCCAAAGCCACTCCCAGTGAATTCAGATGTCATGAAAGAGTTGGTGGTTACAGATACTGGCTTTATCCCAGTCACAAAGCTCTAAGACACTGGTTAACAAGGAAAAGAGATAGAAAGAGAGAAAGCACCAGAGACAGAATAAGAGAGAAGGAAAGAGCGAGTGGGAGAGAGACAGAGAGAGACAGGGAGAGAAAGAAACTCCAAATTGACTTAACTTCTTGACGTTCTTTTTAAACATCTCCAACTCCAGACTTCACCAGCGGCCGATACCGGGTATGTCAGACCTCCAAGACTGATCATTATGGGGTGGAGGGGGGGGGGGGGGGGTCGTGAAAGGTCAACAGAGGGGTCTGGGAGGTCTCACCTCCCCCTGGATGTGCCCCAGACCAGACCTCATTAGCCAACACACACCAGCTCATTTATATGCTAGCCGCTAGCCGCTAATGCAGACATCAATGGGGACGGCGGGCCCGGTGCTAACCACAGCGGTCTGTACGGCCCCTGTAAGGGCCCACAGTCGAGGCCCTACACTGCATGCCCACAACCAACTGTAGGCTATGGATTAAAATCTGTTCATTGGAAGAGATTTCTTGGTTTAGCAGTTTTCTTGGGGGCTCTCTGTGCCGTTAAGTATCTGTTGCAATCCATCAACCGATCATAGACAAAGCTACCACAGCTAACCATAAAGACCTATACCAGCTAACCATAAAGACCTATACCAGCTAACCATAGAGACCTATACCAACTAACCATAGAGACCTATACCAGCTAACCATAGAGAACTATACCAGCTAACCATAGAGACCTATACCAGCTAACCATAAAGACCTATACCAGCTAACCATAGAGAACTATACCAGCTAACCATAGAGAACTATACCAGCTAACCATAGAGAACTATACCAGCTAACCATAGAGACCTATACCAACTAACCATAGAGAACTATACCAGCTAACCATAGAGACCTATACCAGCTAACCATAGAGACCTATACCAGCTAACCATAGAGAACTATACCAGCTAACCATAGAGACCTATACCAGCTAACCATAGAGACCTATACCAGCTAACCATAGAGAACTATACCAGCTAACCATAGAGAACTATACCAGCTAACCATAGAGAACTATACCAGCTAACCAGCTGAGCACCACAGGGTCAATCACCCAATCCTGAGGAATGAAGAACGAGTGATGATGGAGAGCTGACACTTGACCTGACCTTCATCTCTATAGAAACAGTGTGTGTGTGTGCGTGCGTGCGTGCGTGCGTGCGTGCGTGCGTGCGTGCGTGCGCGTGCGTGTGTGTGTGTGAAGCCCTTTCAACCAGACTAGAAACATACACCGGAGGCAATGGGAAATGGGTCAATTCACGGACGTACTTTGGATTATTACTTATGCAAATATGGAAATCAACGCTATAACCTTAGCAAGAAGGAGAGAGAGAGCGCGAGAGAGAGAGGTTAACATGAAGAGCAGCGAGGACAGAGCCATCTTCATTGTAACCTAATTTACATTCACACTCCATTCTCTTGCACAGGCACACACACATGCATGCATACACAAACACCATATACCTCCCTTTTAAAACACACACACACACGCACGCACGCACACACACACACACACCTGATAAAGGACCTAGTATCGAGGCTTTATCTTTCCGAGATATCCATTCCATGTGTAGTGAATGATTCTATTCAATAGCACTGTTTTCAGCAAGGCCGACGCATATGTTTCATTAAAATGAATGTTAATCAAAATGAGCTCAGAATTTTACAATCAAAACTAAGTCCCCACTTAAACCAAGCGCTCATTTTCCTTGTCTGTAATTACAGCGAGCCGTTTGTGCCTCGAAGCGAATGGCTGACAATTCTCTTTCTTTCTTCCCCTGTACTGCCTCCCTTTTCATGAGTGTTTATATATATATATATATATATATATATATATATAAATCTCTCTCTCTCTATATACATATATATATGTATACAGTATACGTTATATGTTCCTCATTGGTGGAGAGAAACATGCCAATCTGCCCTTCATCCAGGCAGAAGGAAAGGCTGATTAAATTTGTGTCACACAGGGGAAATAAATAAAATCCCAAAAACAAACACACACACGCAAACACACACACACACACACGCACACTATGCACATCTGGAACATGGTCGACTTCAGCGAATCTTGGGGATTTATGATCTGTACCTCGATGGGGTTTTTAATGGTCATATATGCCCATTTCCACAGGCCATTCTGAATCCAACGGCTGCATTGGATGCATGCATGGTGGAGCGTTGTGGTATTAAAACAGAGGGGGATGGAGCATGGTGGTGTTAAAACAGAGGGGGATGGAGCCAGCACTGTTAAAGAAATCACGCCTTGGTTCCATGTCTACATTCACACCTTTTAGATTGACGGTAGAAGGGAGAGCTAGCATTCTTACCCCATGATGTGTGTTACACATTCGGACGGGTGGACTCCACCACCTCCACCATCATCACCATGACCCCCACTACTACCTCCACCACCACCACCACCACCACCTCCACCATCCTTACCATGACCCCCACTACTACCTCCACCACCTCCACCATCATCACCATCATCACCACCAGGACCATGACCACCTCCACCACCTCCACCACCACCACCACCACCACCACCACCATCATCATCACCAGCACCATGACCACCACCACTACCTCCACCACCACCACCACCAGCACCATGACCACCACCACTACCTCCACCACCACCACCACCATCATCACCACCAGCACCATGACCACCACCACCACCACTATCTCCACCACCACCACCATCAGCATCATCTGCACCATGACCACCACCACTACCTCCACCAGCACCACCACCACAATCATCACCACCAGCACCATGACCACCACCACCACCTCCACCATCCTCACCATGATAGGTCCAGTATATAGCTTCTGTCCTGTCTCTAGCTGCTGCTAAAAACACATCTAATTCCTGTGTGTCTTGGCGGGGAAATAGTTCTGATTCATGGATTGGGGTTGGAAGAGGAAAAATGTATAAGCTGGATCAAATAGAAGGAGGAAGAGTGGGGTAGGAGGGTCTAATTAGGGCTTCAGGCTCCATCAGTGATAGCATTGATCCTATCAAATCTTCCTCTTCCCTCACATCCTCAACTCCACTTGGCTCTAATCCCTGTCTCCCAAAGCCCAACAAGACCCCCTATTAACCTGCCATTCATATCTACAACGGCTCCAAATTATGCCATGTTTTATTCTGAACTGGATGACTCTGTGGACGCGATGGGCTGGAACTGGTCATTTACCGACGTAGAGATGGTTGGTTCCGTGTTCTGAGCTCTGACAGCTGAGGGAAGTCACCACCACATGCCTGGTTCCTTTAGAAGCACCGGGAACATGGAGCTCGGGCGGACTCACCTGCATCATTTGTAAAGAGGTGGCAGGGAGGTAGAGGCTGCGAATGACCAAGGCTACGAGAGAGAGAGAGCTAGAGAAAGGGCAAGTGTAAATACAGGGGTTATCGGTAAGTAGGTGGAGTAACTGGCGTGGTCTTTCTCCCAAACTTTAAGTTGATATAGCTCTATTTGATTCTAGATCTAGCCCTCAAGTACTGCTCAGTCGTCTGTCTTGCTCATCAGAGCCTGATACAAATAGTCACAGGACAGAGAGGCAAGGCAATCTTTCCAGTTACACTAAATATATCTTGGTGTTTAGACCAATATTTTGCAGATTAAGTGTGTTAGAATCTTTTTCAGTCAGTTTCATCACACAACACAGCTGAATCCGGAAATAATTAAAAAATGTTCCAGTCCAGTCCAGTCCAAATCCATTCTTTCCACAAACACGAAACCAAAATGTATTCAAGTCTTGGGAAGCAGTGGAGACCAATCTGTTGTCTTCTGACACAACAGAGTGGGGGTTTTCAAACAGCAACAACTGAATTATGTGCTGAACAATATCTTACTCAAAACTTAAAAATTTCCTCTTGAGCTCTGCCTCCAGTATTCCTTCTCCTTCTCTTTTTCGCTTTCGTTCTCTTTCTGTCTGGCTAATAGAAACATAATAAGATAGAGTTGGCAAAGTCTTGAGTTTCTGTCTGTCTGCTCTGCTAACCATACTCAATTGTCACCAGCTTAACATTTATTAGTTTTTTACTGAGCATATTAAAAAAAAAAAAAAAAAAATCATAAGCCACTTATTAACACAAAAAAACTCCATGAAATATCCCGTCCTTTGTCCAAGATTGAATTGGTTATTATTTATTTGTTAAATTTGTAAAAATAATTCTAGCCAATAATGAGAACATACCAGGCATCGAAAGAAGAAATTAATACGCCACAAATGACTCTTTTTGTGGAGGGAAGGCCATGAGGTAGAGAAGAACCAGACTGTAAGATCCTGAGAGGACTGTGCTTTATTTAGATCTTTATACAGCAACGCTGTCATGCTGATAGCTCTCTTTCTCTCTCAGTTGATCCGTCAGCCTCTCTCATTCTCCCTCTCCCCCCTGCTTTCCTCTCGCTCTCTATGAATGACATCACAAAACACATTTCTCAACAGATTGGGATTTTAGTCAAGTGCAAAAGTTGGTC
>NW_028177183.1:0-19007 GCF_964030765.1 Micromesistius poutassou
GCCCCTAGCCTCTCGTGTTGACATGCGTGCCGCGGACAGTGGTCAGTGTCAGCGGGCGATACGAAGGGCGGTGTTTTGGATCGATCAATTAAATGGTTGTTACATAATCGATACGTAGTCATCGGTGCGGGGCTACTGCAGCCCCGGGTTGCGTTAGCCCCGGTGCTACCGACCGACCGACCGACCCGCACGGACTGGCCCGGCCGGCCCGGCCCGAGTCGGGCCGCCCTCGGGGCTGGGGGGGTGGTGGTGGTGCGTTCCAGGCCACCCCGTAATAACCCGGGTGTTCACCACCTCACAACCTCACGGGCTACAGAGTGTCCCTGGAATTATGCTGCGTTCCAGGGACACTTGTTTGTTAGCCTTGTAAGTTACGAGCTGTACCTGGGAGCTGTAACCTTACGGGTTTAAAAGGTGTCCCTGGAACGCAGCGTTAACTGGGAGTGCGTCGATCCGCTACGTGTTCACGGGGACTGAGTGAGTTGCGGGTTTGACTGCCGTTCCAGGGACACTTGCACGGGTAGAAGGTTGTGAAAACACGGGGTACGGGTTGCCTGGAACGCACCATCATAGCCTACATGTCTTGTCTTTAAAGACATGTAGGCTTGTCTATATGTAGGCCCTGGCTTGGAGGTTCAGCGGACTGCTGTGTTGATGTTTCTCCTGGTCCAGTGTTGAACATGTTTCTCCTGGTCCAGTGTAGAACATGTTTCTCCTGGACCAGTGTTGAACATGTTTCTCCTGGACCAGTGTTGAACATGTTTCTCCTGGTCCAGTGTAGAACATGTTTCTCCTGGACCAGTGTTGAACATGTTTCTCCTGGACCAGTGTAGAACATGTTTCTCCTGGTCCAGTGTTGATCATGTTTCTCCTGGACCAGTGTAGAACATGTTTCTCCTGGTCCAGTGTAGAACATGTTTCTCCTGGTCCAGTGTAGAACATGTTTCTCCTGGTCCAGTGTAGAACATGTTTCTCCTGGTCCAGTGTAGAACATGTTTCTCCTGGTCCAGTTTAGAACATGTTTCTCCTGGTCCAGTGTAGAACATGTTTCTCCTGGTCCAGTGTAGAACATGTTTCTCCTGGTCCAGTGTTGATCATGTTTCAGTGCACATCTGAACCGACCTCACTACGACTGCGTGGCCCGCAGCATGACTGATCATCACATGGGGAATACAATGGGTCAGATGTTTAGATGGTTTCTGCATGGTGCCATAACTCCCTACCAGATGGGCGGGTTGTTTGTCAAGAGGCCCGACATGTCTCAACACTAGAAGTAAACACTGTTGGAAGTGTTGAGAGACTCATCACGTGTCATCACTGAAGTAAATAATATTGACATGTCAAGAGACTCGACATGTTGCAACACTGAAGTAAATAGTATTGACATTCAAGAGACGCAACTTGACATTCAAGAGACGCAACGTCTCACTACAAGTAGCTAGTGTTGACGTGTCAAGAGACTCAACATGTCACTACAAGTAGCTAGTGTCGACGCGTCAAGAGACTCAACATCTCACTAAAAGTAAATAATATCGACATATATATATGTAATATCTCGACAAGTAGCTAGTGTTGACATGTCTAGAGACATGTTTCATCACTTAAGTAAATAATATTGACATCATGTCAGGAGACTCAACATGTCTTGTCACTAAAAGTATCTGTCTGTTGATATTCATATTCTTTTTCAGGACGAAAAGGTGATCAGTCCTGAAAGGGCAGAAGAGGCCAAATTGAAGTCCAGGTATCCAAGCCTAGCGCATAAACCCGGCGGTTCAGATCTCCTCCGCAAGCGTCTGCAGAAGGGAGTAAGTTGTTCACCTTCAGTAGTTATATAAGTAGTAGTAAGTAATATTCTAGGAGATAACTAAATTACTTCATCACAATGCCTGGAGAGGAAATCAAGCACAAAGCCTTTTAAACATGATGTAATGTTGCATGCTATGCAATTATACCGTGTTTTAATCCCTGCCCCACTATCAACAATGTGTATAATACTGTAATCAACAGCTCTTGCATCTCTATACTAGGGATCGACCCATATGGATTTCTTTAGGGCCAATACCGTTGTTTTTTTTTCTTCAGCCTTAAGCGCTGGTTACAC
The DNA here is from genome assembly GCF_964030765.1 of Micromesistius poutassou. Taxonomy (NCBI): domain Eukaryota; kingdom Metazoa; phylum Chordata; class Actinopteri; order Gadiformes; family Gadidae; genus Micromesistius; species Micromesistius poutassou. Next base: position 2,105 of record NW_028177183.1, read on the forward strand.
TTCTACAACTGCGTAATGCGCTATCCAACTGCGTAACCACGGAGACCCCTCGAGCCCTCATAGTTCTCCGTCGTGGTGCCGGATACGCGATGCAAGCGCTGCAGCCGCTGCCAGTGTTTACGTTGTGATAGTAGTCAAACCGGAAAAGTAATTCCGGATGTTTTTAGAGGACCAATCGCAGCCCTTGTATATGATACATGTAAAAAAAACACATCGGCCTATCACTGCTGTATACTACTGTGCATTACTTTTCTTTGCATCTAATTTGCAATAAATTATTCAGATGGACTTCATGTTGGGGGGGAAAGTAGGGACTTTGGTCTGCAATGAAGAAAATAGAATAACAAGTGCCACTGTGTGTGTGTGTGTGTGTGTGTGTGTGTGTGTGTGTGTGTGTGTGTGTGTGTGTGTGTGTGTGTGTGTGTGTGTGTGTGTGTGTGTGTGTGTGTGTGTGTGTGTGTGTGTGTGTGTGTGTGTGTGTGTGTGTGGTCAAACCGTGGTATCCGTCTCTCCGTCCTGATTGATTGATTCCAACAGACCAGAGCCCTGTATTGCTTTTGTTTAAATTAGTTTCAGGCGTCACGCTAAATGCTCTTAGGCAGAATCTGTACATGGAAGTCATTGTTGCCAAATGATAAATGATAAGTAATTGATGTTTTAGTGAAGCCGGGAGAAACGTCTACGTTGGGGAAGCCGGGAGAAACGTCTACGGGGTGGTATTTTCTAGCAATGTTGGAGAAACATCCTGTTTCTTTAAGTGAAAAAATAAGGTAAAAGCCAAAACATCGCCACCACTAACGCCGCTTCGTTCTCCCCACAGCAAAAGTACTTTGACTCGGGCGACTACAACATGGCCAAGGCCAAGATCAAGAACAAACAGCTTCCAACGGCTGCTCCGGAGAAGACTGAGATCACCACGGGAGACCACATCCCCACACCACAGGACCTGCCCCAGAGGAAACCCTCCCTGGTCGCCAGCAAGCTGGCCGGCTGAGTCCCCCTCACAGCAAGAACCAAGGCCCTGCATCAGCTCCCTCAGTTACCCCTCCACACTCCTATAACACACACACACACACACACACACACACACACACACACACGCATAAACCTACACGACACACACACACACACACACACAGATACACCTACAGTCACACCCTTCCCATAATACACACACATACACACACACACACCCTTCCCATAATACAGCCAGTCCCTTGGCCTGACCCCCGCCCAAATGTAACCCTAGCGATCAGAAAGCCAACGGGCTTACCCTGAGACCCCTCCCAGCACTCCCACCTGCCTGCTGCTCTGTTTGGGTCCTCCCTGCCTCCCCCTCTCCCCCCTCTACTCTCCCCCTCCTCACCCAAGCTGACGCTCTTGTTGTTGTCCTATCCCTTATCCCCTGTCTCCCTGGATCCACTGCCCGCATGTATGCTTCTGTGACAGGCCGGCCGCCCTTATGGATCACGTGATCAGAATGATGACCCCAGTGTTCTGTGTAGTCGGAGGGTTCCGGTATAAAGACGCCTCCCCTCCCTTGTTGATCAAAGTGTACATATTCCCCCTTTGGCACAAAGGCAGACGTCGGCTTTTAGTAACTTTTACATTAGAGTTGTATAATTCACTGTTATGTCCTAAATTATGCTGTTAGTGTGCTTCAGTGATTGACTGCAAATATTAACCACCCTCCACTGATCGTGGCAAAGATCACATGCTTTTCTTTCCTTTTTTTTTTTCTTCTCCTTTTTCCTCCTCTCGTTCTCTCGTGGAGAAAGTGGGCGCACGAGACAGAGCACCCGTCAAAGGCCACGGTGTTGTACCAAACTGCATGTGGGTCGAAAGGATTAAGACCTTCCATTTCCCAGCTGACACGCTGGTGCTCGAAACAGAATCAGGGTCTGCGGCAGGAAGGAAGTACCTTCAGTCTGAGTCTGACCCAACTAACCCGGTTAACCTCTGTCTCTGCGACTCACTTCTGTGTCCCCTCGGAATCCATGTTGCTCTTTTTTAAAAAGTTCAGAATTTCAAAAGGTATTGTTTTACAGAAAGAGTTAATCCCAGACTTGTAGCACTCGTGTCCACCATCCTGTCAAAAGTCAACATCCAAACTGCATCCCAACGCCCGACAGATGAACGCGCAGGACCCTGAACACACAGTAGGCGGTGTATGAATGTACAGCTTTTGTAGCGTAGCAGAGTAAATAACTAATGTGCTAATCAAGCGTTATTATTACTATTATTATTGCTGGTATTTCTCTGTGCTCTAAAACCAAACGTGACATTTCGGGCTTTCGAGGTGAGGTAGAGGCGGGACTGCGGGAGGATGTGACCGTTGACGTGCAGGTGCTGATGGATCACGCGGTGTGTCAGCACTCTGAAGTGCTCTGGTGTCGCGGGACTAATGATGTCTGCGCTGCACAATTCGGTATCACCATATCAAACGCCGCTCGTTTGCAGAGCCCCCCAGTCACGAGAGCAGATCAGAGGTCAGATCAAGAGAACGCAGAACCTCGGTGATCTACGCTCCGGTCCTCACACCGCTAGCCACCAGATTAACCTGAAGGGAGGAGACGGCTGCAGTGTTTACGAGAACGCAGGACCTCCACACTGACGACATGGTTGCCTGGACATTAAAGGGGACATGTTATACCACCAGGTGTGAGTGTGATTACAAGCCGACGTTACAAGCCGCTTCTGACATCACAGGTGGGCGTGTCCACCTAGACGTGTGACGGATTAGATGAGTAACGTTTTGCTACGGTCCACACTGGGTAAGGCCGGTGGACTGATCTATCCAGAAACACGTCTAGGTGGACACGCCCACCTGTGATGTCAGAAGCGGCACATTTTCCAAACGGCTCGTAACGGCTGATCACGCTCACACCTGCAGGTGTAGTGTGTCCCCTTTAAGGCTGTTTCTGGAGCCGTTGCGGACTGCGCGCCCTCCTCGTCAGTCAGACTTGTGAAGCACTGACTCTGCCTGCGCTGTGCATGTACAGGCGGTCACCTTGTGCCATTTTGTTTTGTAAATAAAATAGTTTTGCACAAATGCGTCCATGATTTTGTCGCCTTTATTTTCCGAGAGATGTTTTAGCGTTTTGTCTTTTCTGACTTTTGCTCTTGTACAGTGTTTTTTTTTTTTTAAGATGAATCAGTTGCATTGCCGAGTCAACACACATATAATAAAATATAAAGGGGTCATGTTCTTCTTTAGAGCGTAGTGTAGTGTGCCCCCTGAGGTTAAGCAACTTTTAAGTATATGTGTGTTTAAATATATATGTGTGTGTGAGTATATATGATATATTATATGTGTATAATGATATATATATAGTTTATCTATCTTTAATCAATTATATATATATATAGAGAGAGGGGTATAATCTATATATTAACTATCTATATATATATATATATATATTTAAACTATCCATCTATCTATAATATTGACTCAACTGCCTCCCGAGTCCACGCCCATACGCGCTGACGTCACTGCGACCACGCGGGGGCGCCATTTGACAGGTTTAGGAAGCGGCGGCCAGTGATTCATTGTATCCATCATCATACCCAGAATGCAAAGTGAGACACCAAAAAATCGGGCTTTTCAGGTGTAATGGGGATAATGCAACGTCTTTAAGACAGCATCAAAAAAGATCGGCGCCCCCTGGTCCCTGTGTTGTGCTGTACTGGCCCACTGACCGTCTGCCGATTCCCATGCAGAACCGCGACTGATCTTCTAGCAGATCGGAAGGACAGCGAGACCACCACCATGGCAGCATCGGAGCTATATACAAAGGTAAAGGAGGGCTTGTACTGACGTCGCGATGTCGCTGATCCCGTCGTGAACATTAACATGTTCTTCTGAAGAGAGGCAGGCTTTCCAAATCCGATCCGAAGATGTTTTCTACACAGCTGTGTTTGTGTGTTGCTCTGTGCGTGTGTGTGTGTGTATGTGTGTGTATCTGTGTGTGTTTCTGCGTGTGTGCGTGTCTTGCTTACGCGGCAAAATTAATTCTTCGTTATTGCGAGGCGATGATTTCCAATGAATGGGAAGGTTTGAAAGGTGGCCGTGTGCTCCCATAACAGCGGGCCGACCAGACCAGCAGCATGCTGTGCAGCAGGGTCTAAATATAGACGAGTGGTTTAACGTTGCAAAGGGTGCAGCTGACAAAGCTCACAGATGCGGCAGCGGTCCACCACACTATTTCATGTTTCTGTCCAGACTGTCAACGCACTGGGGACTGATGATTTAGACCACGTTAAAACGCTCCGAGTCGGTGTATTGGGTCTATTTTAGTGTGTAAAGCGTGTGTCTTTTATTGTGTTCCATCGGTGTTGTTATTGAGCGTCCTCCGCCCGGCCTTGTTATTCTGCGCGGGTCTCACTGTAGGCCGTCACAGATGATGCATAGGCGGTGCCAGCCGTTCAGGAGACTCGGTCATATGCCCCTTTTACCTTTTTACATCATCTGGCACTTTATATTTGGACTAGTGACGGGGCTTAGGCTAAATAAAACATAACGACTTGTGTAGCGGTTTATTTTACACAACCGTGCTCTTCAGCCTCGGTGTGTAACTGTGTTATGAGTCTTTGTCGCTCGGGTACCAACCAATGAAGTTGGTTTCATATTGGATGTTTTGATGTGTCGGTGGATATACGATTTACAACAGCTTTTGAATTGCTCCCATATGATACTATTGTTTCGTGGTTTTGATATCGGGGGACAATGAAGAATAATTTGCATCCTTTTGATTTCCATTTCTGAGCTACTTTTTTTAATACAAAGGAGTGCCAATATTTGTCCTATGTAATCGGTGAGAGGGCTACCTCCATATAATGCACGGCAACAAGTATGACACAAGATTGGCTTGCATTTATTACAATAAAGTTATTTGTAATTCATTTCAATGAGTCTGAAATATGACAGCTGTCAGACCCCGTGATGACCCACAGAGGTCAAACCCAATTTTTCTCTGCTTTGTCGCTCCACTCTTCCTTTTTCCATGTCCTCTTTTTAAAATGCATACTCATTTTTTAAATCTTGCTAAATTGAATAGCCCATGGACCATGTGACCCACAGAGGTCAACCAGCTGTAATCCCTCAGCTATTGGAAAGAAAAGCCTTTGGCACTTCTTCACCACAGAATAAAGTGATTGGGAAATGGAAATCAAAAGATGTACATTTTTCTTTATCGTCCCCCAATTACAAAAATATTAACCCATTGTACCATGTGAATAATGAATAAGCTGTTAATAAGAACAATAATAAGAAACAAACGAATATCCACGAAATGTCCAATATCCAATGTGAAACCAACTTCACTGCGGTCGGGTACCAGCTGATGCTGCAATCAGAGCTGACGTCACCACTCTGCTGATGACAGGCATGGCAAGAGCTGGAAGCTGGAGGCCAATCGGTCGAGTTGACCTGAACGGGGGGGGGGGGGGGGAGAGTGGTCTAAAAGATAACGCCAACCGGGATTGTACCGGCCTCTTGGTCTTATGTTGTGTTTTATTGAAAGCTCTATTCTTAAAGGTCCCATGACGTGCCACCAGGTGTGAGTGTGATTAGCCGTTACAAGCCGTTTTGGAAATCTGTGTCCACCTAGTTGTGTGAAGGATAGATGAGCAACGTTTGCTACAGTGGCCACTGGGTAGGCTGGTAGACTGATCCATCACAGCACACATCTAGGTGGACACGCCCACCTGTGATGACATAAGGGGCAGATTTCCAAAACAGCATGTAACAGCTAATCACACTCACACCTGGTGGCATGTCATGGGACCTTTAAATGAGTGTGAGTGTGAGTGTGAGTGTGGGTTTGAGTGTGGTTGTGGGTGAGGTTTGCTGCTGTTGCCAGACTGCCCTTTCTTGATTCCCCTAGTTAATCGTAGAGGCTGGAGGAACAACTCTGCTCTTTGTGAGCGTTGGCGAGCCTTGGCTCTCGCTGAGAACTCCACCGTACACTCAGTACCGTCTCTTCATCGGGGTTCTGCTCATGTCGGTCGTGACCATGCAGGACTAGGAGAGAGCTGCATTAATTTGAAGTGAGGCTGGAGCCTTGAGACGAGGGTGGAAGCATTTGACTGTGAGAGAGAGTGAGTGTCGACGTCAGAGAGAGAGTGCTGCCCCTGGGGCTAAGCTTTCGGCTAAAGTGTTCTTGAACACATCCAAATCAAAACACAGTTTCATTGACAGTAAAAGTAAATAAGGACATTTTGTTTCGTTCCTCTCTTGCGCCAGTGGATTTTGTAATGGTGCTATTTCTCAAAGTTGGTACTTGCAGTTAATAGTGCTTGAATATTGCTGCTGGCCTTCACAAAGACCCTGAACACCGCTGTCCTCGTCGCTGGCTTTTAGACGGGATGTAGTCTAGATGGAGGCCTGAGTGGATTGGCTGTAGGAGGAAGATGGAGGACAGCCCATAATGCACACGCAGCCCATAATAAAACAGTCTAACAGAAGGCAGTTTGTCTACAGCCTGACTGTGGACACACAGTCAGTTGCAGAACAAATGTTTCTGGAGGGAAATAAAATAACGGGTCGGAACTAAAATAGATTTCTAGAGGCTACCTTTTGTTGCGTAATCTGGTGAACGCTAGATCTAGGAAAGTGTTTTCCTTTTTGCGACCCTAATGAAAAACATGTGCAATGGATCACCACAATAACCCAGTTAGAGTAATTGCATAGGTACGCAGGGGATCCAGTAGCCGTTAGTCTATATCGGCCCTTGTATACCTTGTGGACCTTGAATACTGGCAGACACACAAAGGTTGGCGATTTTTGGCAAAGATCCCTTTAGTGAGGTCGACCAAACTGAGTTATAAACTATATTTACCAAACGGTGTCTCCACCTTACAGGCATATCAAGTGTTGTTTTGTCTCCATGTGATGATCTTATTGAGCTGAAATGTCATTTTGTAAGAACACAATTGGGGGGGGTGGGGGGGAAACCAACCTATCAACCTATAGGTTGGGATCAACCTCCCATCTAACCATCTAACTGCTGACATGGTCAGCCACCAGGCGTTATCTGGAGAGCTTTATGAGCAAGCCCGCTCTGTCTGTGCATTGTTTGTGTGTTTGTCTGCCTTAGAACTCATGTGATGGTGGGCGGGAGATGGTCTTTCTGACTGACGGCCCACATGACAAATCTGAGCAGGGCTCCATGACGGTACGGAAGTACGTTTCCATGGGAACGTCTGGGATCGCTGTCTGCAGACACAATGAGACGGTTTCATCTCCGAGGAAGTTCCAGGCTTTGCCGTTGAAATTGATTAGTTTGTCCGGTCTTGTGGAGTTCTTTGCTGGAGTATTCCAGAGGAGAGGCTGCGGTTCAGCATGAGATAGAGCTCTGGAGACAACATGAACCAGGAGTTGTATTATATGTTCGTGCAAGTAAGTTCTTCTTCTGTTTTACGTGTGCGAGGCCTATGTGTGGTGTAATGGATTCTGAGGTGATTTGGCTGACGAGACAATGCTTGTTTATTTTATTACACAGCTATAACATGTTCTCCAACTTGGCTCGCTGTAGCTCACTCAGGCTGCATGCTAGGCTCTGACACACCCTTTCCACAGTGATGGCCGTATAGCTGGATGTCCTTTAGGGTCAAAATACAGACTTATCCATGAATACAGTTTTGTGTTTTTTGTTCTGTGTTCTGACTCTTTGGCAATAGACAAAGGGTTTGAGACCCAGCACTAGAACTTCAATTTAAACAATGGTCATGTTTTAAAACGTTGGGAAGTGAGTTTCGGACGGTTTCATTTTGTATCCAAATCAGATTTGCAATTATTATATATTTAATCATTTTCTCGTACTTATCTCAGCGTCAAGTCTGAGAAAATGTTAAAAAGGCGGATGGAACGTAGAACCTCTGGAGGCCGGCCGGTCTGTCTCTCAGTGCCGGCGTCCTGACGCTCTTGGGCTTTGTAGTGACTAGTAGTGACCCAGCACTGACTGACCTAACTAACTAACTAGCTAGGGATCACCAGAGCTTCTGGTAGGAGACCCCCATAGATCTCCTTTGGCGATGTATGGGTGATCGCTACGCTGATGGTGGTCTCTCTTTCCCCCCCCCCCCCTTGACTCCAGCCCAGAGTAGACCAACGTTGAGTTTTATGACGCTGGCCGTCAGACTGTGTCCGCTCAGCTGAGGAGAGAAAAGCAGGAGATTCTCACATGAGTGGGGTCATGTGACGTTCATTCTGGGGCCCTGTTGTCAGCCTTGTTGAAAATATGTAGTAGCGCTTTGTAGTGTACTCGAGCAGATAACTGCTGGAAGAGCAGGAGTACTGTTGTACTCTCTGGACGAAGATGGCGTTTATTACTGTTTTACACAAAAGGCGGACTGTGGTGTGCTGAGAGACTTAGTGTCGGTTCTACTGCTAATAAACCATTGTAACCATTCATTACATAACTATACAATACGGTTCCCTTATATCTCTTAAGATATATGATAAATGATTTGTGATGTTTGCCACCAGTACATTGTTCAATGTGATTTATCATCGTTGACTTAAAAAAAAAAAAAAAATGGTTTGTTGTCCTGCTAAATTGGTCAAACTAATATGGTCAAAGCATATTTTACAGCATGAATAGGATTCCTCCAGAAACATTTGAATGTGAAAGGCATTAAGATGCGTCGATTTGGTGCACACACACACAGTATGTTGAGTCACTCAGGGTCTTCAGAGAACCTTTGGCAGCGCAGTGAAAGCTCAGCACTCAGCATTACCGCGGCTAATTCTCCCTAATCTGCTGTTGACTTTGTGAAGATCTGTCAACATTTCCGGTGGCCAGCGCAGCACCCTTAGCCTCCGTCCTCTGACCTTCTCCCTTTCGAGGTCACCTTCTTTTCACTCTTTAAAGTCACCTTCTGTGACCTTCACACTCCTACCCCCCCCTGGTCCTCTCACAGGTCACCCAGCAGTGAAAGAGGATCGGGCCTAGCATTTAGAATGAGCCCTGAACTCTGGTTACAAAAAACGTGCATGATTTTCGACTACGTTTTTCATGTTCATGAAGTCTAAGTCGTGAACAGTATGTTTTTGATTTGGAGGTTGGTTGATTCTCCCCCTAGATTTGAGCCCTAACCCCAGATTTTGCGCGTTGTGAGTGCAGTCTTTCCCTTAAAATCAACCCTTGAACGCTAGCCAGCTCGGGAGCTGACTTGCAGTTAAGGGCACTCAAAGCAAGTGTTCTTGTTAAGGGGAGAGAGATGGGACTGGGCCCAAGACTTCAGGGTGATTGTACGAACATCCTTCTGCACCGTTGGCAGAACTTCGCCGTCTGCCGGTCACTTGCTGCCTCGTGACTACATTTCTGAGCTGAAGATCAATTTCTTGAGGATAAAAAATGAATATTATTCTTGTTCCATATCAAGTATTTAGTTTAGATAATCACAGAACAACAGCAAAAAAAGAGCAATACCATATAGTTATTCATTTTAAGATATAGGCTACTGTGTATATCTGAATTCTGATAATACTACTACGAAAACAAATAGTTGCAGTATGGGGTAAAGGTTAACCGTGTGTGTGTGCTTTCGTGCCTGCGTGCACACGTTACGTACATGTGTGTGTGGGCATATAATTTACGTGGCGGTGTGGTTGACTTGGATCCGATCAGGCCGGTGTTGATCCCGGACTAAGCCCAGTAATCCCTAGTCCTAATTCGTTCTCTCAGTTCGAGAAAACAGGCAAGCCAGCGGCCAAGTCAACAGCAACCCGAGGACATTAGCCGGCTCCATGCTAGCGTCTGATCTGCTCTCTGATCTGTTGCACGGCGGCGCTGCTGCTGCTAAGAGGCCTCATGCTCTGCCAATTTACTCACCGGAGCCAAGTTCCTCCGCTTGTACATTCCCTCCCCAGATTTGCCCTGTCACTTATCGGTAATGTACATGGGGGGCAATAACAGTGACCCTGTTTACTCAAGGTTTACTTTAAAAGAAAACTTGATTTATGAAATATGAATAGAATTCATGTGTAAATATCTAATGTAATTTGGTGGTTATTATACAGTGGTTTTAGGCCTATATCTATATGCTAATATGTAACTTTTGTTCCTTTTTTAAACAATAGCGTTTCCAAATGATCTTCCTTGATTTTGATACGGATCGCATGGTCATTGATTGACGTCATAAGCGTGCGGTTTGTGGTTATTTCCCATGATCAGTAAAAAGTAATTTCCTGATCACATTACGTGATGACAGTAAGTCATTTGCTGTGTAATAACTCAACTTTCGTGCTAAGTGCAACATTTGTTTTCTCTTAACATTCCTACACGCAAAAACCGGGCGCAGGCTGAAGCGCAATCTTGACGGCGACATCATAATCAATGCACTCTGTCAAATCAACACGTTTTCTGCACATTCTGTTCTGGGAGTTGAAGCAACGAGAGGTCTGCAGATAAAACGCTGGGCGGGGAGGTGGGGGAGTGGACCGTCTTGAGCCAGTAATCACATTTCATCAAATGAAAGATCCTGTGACTGACTATCGACTGTGTCGATACTGTTGACTTTTCTGTGCCGTGTGGACATCAGAGATCTCTTGTGTGTTAGATCCCGGCTCTCTTTTTAATTTATTTGGGGACCATCTACCGTCTAGTCACGGACTAAGGATGGAAATTTGCCTTTGGCTATAATCCTGTATATTACCTTTTTTTTTCTTTTTTTTTTTAATTTATGTTCATCAATATACGTTGTCCCTTTTGTGAAATAAATAAACTTCAACTTGTTGCAATGCTATCACAGGAGGACTCAATCCCCTCCCTCAAAAGCAAGTTTCAAAGGTAGGGTAGGAGGCAGGATAAACCAGGGAGAGGAGGCTGAAGTATCAAACCAAAAGGATCCTTCAGGCCTCCCTCCAAACTACCGTGTTGTTGTTTCTTCTAGCAGTAGTTCGGCCTAGCCTTGAGGCAGAGAATAAATAACTTAACAGGCCTGTGACCGCCACAGAGTCCAGATATTTCTCTTTCTTTTTGTCAGACCGTGTGATTCACTGATTTCTGTCTGGATACAAAAACGCTTCGCCAAGAAATTGCCATCCCTAGCTTTAAGTGGGACAAAGTGTCCTAGCTTGAGTCGTCCTGTCGTCTTCGTGGTATCAAGTGAGCAGGGAATGCATCAGAGACGCAGACGTTCAGCATGGATGTACATTGAGTAGGGGCGTAACGATACACTAAAGGCACGGTTCGGTACGTACCTCGGTTTTTAAGTCACGGTTCGGTATGTTTTTCGGTACAGCAGTTTTTATTATTTTATTAAACAATATGATTTTGTTTTGATTTATTAAATTGTATCAAACAAATGCCTTACACAAATGAAAAGACATCAAATACAATTGAGGATGAAAACACAATAAAGTCCAGGACTTATTTCCATTGTGGTCCTCAACACAAAACGTCAGGACAAGACAAGACACTAACAGAGTGTGATAATCAATAAAAACTTAATTCTAAAACAATATATATATTTATTTCTCGGTACATACCGGAATGAAACGAATGAATCGAACCGTTAGACCCGTACCGAAATATTTTGGTTTGAATACGCGTATCGTTCCACCCCTAGTGTTGAGAGGGAGGTGTAGCTCCTGCATGTTAAAATGGCCGCCCGTCGGTTTCAAAGCGACCGGCTCCTCCGACGCTCGTAACGCGTTCACCGCCGGATGTCAGCGAGGTTCACCAGGCCTCAGAGCTCGTGGGTGGAGTGGTCCCAATTAACACCTTCTCTGCTCCCCCCTAGAGCCCACCAGTTGACGCAAACAAGGTGTGTGTGTGTGTGTGTGTGTGTGTGTGTGTGTGTGTGTGTGTGTGTGTGTGTGTGTGTGTGTGTGTGTGTGTGTGTGTGTGTGTGTGTGTGTGTGTGTGTGTGTGTGTGTGTGTGTCATTGGCACCATAAGGAGGTGTGATGCTGTTTCTGCCGTCCCCGCTACCTTCCCTCCAACTCAAACCCCCCCTCGTCTCCTCTCCTCACGTCGCTCTCTCGTCTCCTCTCCTCATGTCGCTCTCTCTCGTCTCCTCTCCTCATGTCGCTCCCTCGTCTCCTCTCCTCATGTCGCTCCCTCGTCTCCTCTCCTCATGTCGCTCCCTCGTCTCCTCTCCTCATGTCGCTCCCTCGTCTCCTCTCCTCATGTCGCTCCCTCGTCTCCTCTCCTCATGTCGCTCTCTCTCGTCTCCTCTCCTCATGTCGCTCTCTCTCGTCTCCTCTCCTCACGCCGCTCCCTCGTCTCCTCTCCTCATGTCGCTCCCTCGTCTCCTCTCCTCATGTCGCTCCCTCGTCTCCTCTCCTCATGTCGCTCCCTCGTCTCCTCTCCTCATGTCGCTCTCTCTCGTCTCCTCTCCTCATGTCGCTCTCTCGTCTCCTCTCCTCATGTCGCTCCCTCGTCTCCTCTCCTCATGTCGCTCTCTCTCGTCTCCTCTCCTCATGTCGCTCCCTCGTCTCCTCTCCTCATGTCGCTCTCTCTCGTCTCCTCTCCTCATGTCGCTCTCTCGTCTCCTCTCCTCATGTCGCTCTCTCGTCTCCTCTCCTCATGTCGCTCCCTCGTCTCCTCTCCTCATGTCGCTCTCTCTCGTCTCCTCTCCTCATGTCTCTCTCTCGTCTCCTCTCCTCATGTCGCTCCCTCGTCTCCTCTCCTCATGTCGCTCCCTCGTCTCCTCTCCTCATGTCGCTCCCTCATCTCCTCTCCTCATGTCGCTCCCTTGTCTCCTCTCCTCATGTCGCTCCCTTGTCTCCTCTCCTCATGTCGCTCTCTCGTCTCCTCTCCTCAGGTCGCTCCCTCGTCTCCTCTCCTCATGTCGCTCCCTCGTCTCCTCTCCTCATGTCGCTCTCTCTCGTCTCCTCTCCTCATGTCGCTCTCTCGTCTCCTCTCCTCATGTCGCTCTCTCTCGTCTCCTCTCCTCATGTCGCTCCCTCGTCTCCTCTCCTCATGTCGCTCCCTCGTCTCCTCTCCTCATGTCGCTCTCTCGTCTCCTCTCCTCATGTCGCTCCCTCGTCTCCTCTCCTCACGTCGCTCCCTCGTCTCCTCTCCTCACGTCGCTCTCTCGTCTCCTCTCCTCATGTCGCTCCCTCGTCTCCTCTCCTCATGTCGCTCTCTCGTCTCCTCTCCTCATGTCGCTCTCTCGTCTCCTCTCCTCATGTCGCTCTCTCTCGTCTCCTCTCCTCATGTCGCTCTCTCGTCTCCTCTCCTCATGTCGCTCTCTCGTCTCCTCTCCTCATGTCGCTCTCTCTCGTCTCCTCTCCTCATGTCGTTCTCTCTCGTCTCCTCTCCTCATGTCGCTCCCTCGTCTCCTCTCCTCATGTCGCTCCCTCGTCTCCTCTCCTCATGTCGTTCTCTCTCGTCTCCTCTCCTCATGCCGCTCCCTCGTCTCCTCTCCTCATGTCGCTCCCTCGTCTCCTCTCCTCATGTCGCTCTCTCTCGTCTCCTCTCCTCATGTCGCTCTCCCTCGTCTCCTCTCCTCATGTCGCTCTCCCTCGTCTCCTCTCCTCATGTCGCTCTCTCTCGTCTCCTCTCCTCATGTCGCTCCCTCATCTCCTCTCCTCATGTCGCTCCCTCGTCTCCTCTCCTCATGTCGCTCTCTCATCTCCTCTCCTCATGTCGCTCTCCCTCGTCTCCTCTCCTCATGTCGCTCTCTCTCGTCTCCTCTCCTCATGTCGCTCTAGGGACAGAGGTGGGAGCAGTGCAGTAGTGGGATAGGGAGCAGGAGAGAGGACTAAGGACTGAGGACTTAGGCCCTGTCCCAACTCGCCCCCTTCCCCTAGATTGGAGCCCTTAACCCTAGATTCTGCGAGTCCCTGTGAAGGGGTAGGGTGTCCTGATCAGGCCTGGGCGATATGGCTGAAAGACATAGTACGATATAACTTGATCATATTGATCGATATCGATAACTATTGATCATTTTACTGACCTAATAAGACTAGGAATTACCATGCTGGATTTAAACACTTCTGTTTAACACTTAATCTGACCTGTCGATACAACAATGAAAAACACTCAAATATTGTAAATAAGTATGGAACCGTGTTTGTGTCACAAACCCAGCTGCTAGATTCGGTGGTCCAGTCTCTTATCGATATATATTGAACATGTTTTATATTGATATTGATGAAAAGTCTATCACGATACGATAATTTATTGTTTTATTGCCCTGGCCTAGTCCCAATACTTAAGGGAGCAAGGGGGGAGTGCAGTTTTGCCCTTAAAATCAACCCTTGAACGCTAGCTTAGCTCGGGAGCTGACTTGCAGCTAAGGGCACTCAGAGGAAGTGTTCTTGTTAAGGGGAGGGAGACGGGACTGGGCCGTAGTGAGAGGCGGAGAGACTCTGGGTAATATGAATAGTAATAACACTAGACGGTACTGTATTTTATAACGTCCCAAACCACGCTAAGCCTGTCCGCCGCTTCCCCCTGACATTCTTTTCCGTTCTCTCATGCTACGGACGGAGTGAGCTCTGGTGCATGTGGTCTCCAGAGTTAATCCTCAGGTCTCCCGTCACCTCCCTCTCCCTCCCTCCCTCCCTCCCTCCCCCTCCATCCTGCTCCTCGGTCATGTGAACGCGATGTCATGATTCAGGTGATGGGTGGTGATGATGTAGCGCCAGCAGCACACCGAGCCGAAGAAATGTTCCGGTCGGCCGGTAGTACAACGCGGCCTTTCTCACCGCTGCCCTGAGTGACATCATCACCGACTTCCGCTTTAAACACAAACATGCCTTTTCCAGAAACGCCTCGGAGTCTGAGCTGGCCGGACCTTTCTGGGAATAGTCTCCAGGGGCTGCGAGGGTCGCTGCTGATGTTAGCGGCGCTATTGAACATTGTGTTTGTTCATCGCTGAATCCGTTCTGTTAATGGTGGAGGTTTATCAAAGGAGGAGGAGGCAGTACATGGCTCTGAGGAGAACAAATCCTCTTTGACGTAAAGATTAGAGCACATCTGTGGACTAGTACTGTGTGTGTGTGTGTGTGTGTGCGTGCATACATACATACATACATTACATTACATACATACATACATACATACATACATACATTACATTACATACATACATACATACATACATACATACATACATACATACATACATACATACATACATACATACATACATACATACTGAACATGCATGCATACAGACAGACACACATGACCTTCTCGTGTGTGTGTGTGTGTGTGTGTGTGTGTGTGTGTGATTCTTTCTGCCCCACCATGCGTGAGTTAGGTCTCAGCCATGTGATCGGTGGTTTTCCACATGTCTTGGATCAGCTGAAGGCCTCCAACCAGCAGGGGGTCCATGCAGGGGGGGCTCCTGTACTTGACCATGAAAGACGTGTGCATGAGCATTCACTCATGCATCACCAGCACTGTAGTGACACCAGCGCCACAGTAGCACTGTGTGTTTGTTCTCACTGAGTCCACCAGGAATATGTTATCTATGTACAGGGGCCGAGCTATACGGCTTTTTTATTTAATCTTTTTAATTTTTCTTATCTTTTTCTTTTCTTCCTGTTTTATGAAATAATTTGAACATCGTTTTTTGTTCATTGATTTTTCGTGCTTTTCATTTTGTTTTGTGTTTTTGATATGTTCGATTTTTATCGATGTGTCTGAAATAAATGTAATCAATCAAAGCTCGTTGGCATCAGGGAGGGTAACTGAATGTACAGCGGGCCGAGACTAAAGACGAGGTAGGCTGGGACCGTTCCCATGTCCCATTTTCATACTGATGATGTGATTTGCAAAATGAGATTATGATATATCTATCTCTGACGCGATCAGACAGTAAACAGAAGCAGCAACATCGGGCACATGCGATTATTAATTAATGTAATTTCATTCACGTTTTTAACGGTTTAAAAAGCATGAGTCAATCAACGATGGGCTATTCAGGGCCTAGATCGTGACATGTTGTGACAGCCCCCACGTGACGCTCTCGAGTAACAATGATATTCACATTCACATTAACATCATATTACATGTTAATACATGTATGTTAATACATATTAACATCCGGATTATCTTCGACTCGAGGGGTCTCTGCTCGTGCTAACACACCTCCTTCCACTCCCGACTCCCGCTCTCTCTCTCTCTCTCTCTCTCTCTCTCTCTCTCTCTCTCTCTCTCTCTCTCTCTCTCTCTCTCTCTCTCTCTCTCTCTCTCTCTCTCTCTCTCTCTCTCCTAGTTTGCTCGGGTGTGGATACCTGATGCAGAAGAGGTCTGGAAGTCGGCTGAACTCACCAAGAACTACGAAGATGGCGACGGCTCCTTGCAGCTCGCCCTGGAAGATGGAACGGTAAGCTCCAAGGCTGAGAGGAAAGAGCACTGCACCGTTCCTTCCATGTTTCACCAAAAAAATCTGAACTTAACATCCTCTGAAAGAGATGAATGAATCACCGAGTCCAAGCAGGCATGCATTATACCCAACCAGTGATTCAGTTCAATTTTATTTTATTTGTATAGCCCTTGAACCCCCCCCCCCCCCCCCCCCCGACCCTAGCCCCCCCAGAGGGCAAGAAAAAACTCCCTTAATTAGCAAGGAAGAAATCATCATCATTGGAACGCAGAGTGGGGGATTTCTCCTTCAGAGTGGGGGGGTCCCCTCCTTCAGATTGGGGGGGTCCCTCCTTCAGAGTGGGGACCCCTCCTTCAGAGTGGAGGGGTCTCTCCTTCAGAGTGGGGGGGTCCCTCCTTCCAGGGATGATCAGGAGTGCAATCGGTGCTATAATAGACATGCATACATGCATGCATACAGGCAAAACATTTTAAATGAGTGATGGGGTGCTGGCTGAACCATAAGCAGAGTCCAGGCATTCCATTGAAGTAATAATCCTGTTGTGGTCTGATCATCCTCCTCCAGCTTACTGCCACCATTCTCAGTCACATCCCGATCAAGTCACACCCCTC
>NW_028177182.1:0-7846 GCF_964030765.1 Micromesistius poutassou
AGAGAGAGAGAGAGAGAGAGAGAGAGAGAGAGAGAGAGAGAGAGAGAGAGAGAGAGAGAGAGAGAGCGAGAGAGAGAGAGGAGTGATTAACAGACGCAGGCCAAATATATAGTAGAGATGTTTAAATCTTGTATTACCTTCTCGAGGTAAAACGTTTAATCACAACATCATTACTTTTGGAACAGAATGGATGTCATATAAAAAGAGTCTTTTGTTGGAATAGCACCATACTTTTTTAAGACAGTTATGTTACAATTAATCACCTCTTCGTCTCACAGGATAACTCACAGGTCATGTACTGTCACGACAAATACCAGGGTTATAAATTAAGCACCAGCCTTTAATGTCAGCTAACGTAAGAAAATAAGAAATTACCTTTGAAAGGAGCGGAGAATAAAAGACAAAGCGCTACCTTGGGAGATAGATGGTCACATTTATGCAGTGATTTGTGAGACGCACACGGGGTGATTTGGCATCGCTCAACAATATCAACCAGCTTTAATATCTCTTGGAGGAATGGGGGTCAGACTGTCATTTACGACGACGCCGTTGACCTGTTTAAAGGAAACACGTGTTGTCCCGCACACGAATATGCAAAAACACAAATATACACACACACACACGGGCATATATACACACATGCAAAAACACAAACATATACACACACACACATGCACAAACATACAAACACACACATGTGCACACACACACACACACACAAACACTGACAGACACAAACACACCTGTAAGGCATTACACACACACACACACACACACACGCGCATATATGTAATCAAACTCTTGTGTTTTAAGCAGGGCGGCTTAGTTTCAAGTGACGGCTCGGCGGTGGACAGGCTCACCCACGCAGGGAGGCAGGGAGCGCTCTCCGCTGTCGCATCGCCACGAGGTCTGCCGCTCTTCAGTCAGGGAGAATGCAAACGCAACGTTATTAGGTTGTACTACCGGTGACGGCTTATCTGTCAGCGAGCAGGGAGGGAAACACGGCCCTGCCACGGAGACGCTGCGCGCCCAGATAACCGCAGAGAATGGACCCAACGTCGGGAGGGAGAAACATCAGGGAGGAAAAACAAGGAAGAATAGGTGAGGAAGACGCGTGTGTGTGGGCTGGACTAATCTCTCAGAGTCTGACAAAGCTCCTTATCCGAGGAGGGTGTGAAAATGAAGTCATAATAAAAAAATAATACAGGCGAATTTGTTATCTGGGAGCTCGTTATGAGAACAGCCTCTCTCTCTCCGAGGCCTGACTCCCGACTCTTCCAGCCCCTCAACAAGACAGATCTGCCCCCTTCAGTGGGAATTACCCCACCCCACCCCACCCCACCCCACCCCACCCCACCCCACCGCGCCCCACCCCACCCCACCCCACCGCGCACCCCATCCGTCCAGGCCAACATAACCCACATAGAGCGGCGCCTTCCTCCAATTACCTGGGAAAGTGTAAACGATGAAAAAGGAGGCTTGCCCCTTCCTGCATTTTTATTTTTATTTCTTTTTTTTCTCGTTCTGGCCTCATTCGGCGTGCGAACTCAAAGCCAAGTACAAATTAACCTCCCAAGATCAACAATGAACCTAATTAGATTGGGTTCTGCCGCACACATCTCTAAACACAGATCACAGCTTGTTGACAGATGAGTCTCCATCTGTCTGCAGCCACACCGGGAGGAGGGGAGATTTGAACGCCATCAATCCCAGGATCCACTGATCTCCATGTGTGTGTGTGTGTGTGTGTTTGTGTGTGTGTGTATTCATGTGTTTGTTTGTGTGCATTTACAGTATATGCGTGTGTGTGTGTGTGTGTGTGTGTGAGTGTGTTTGTCATTCTTTTTTCTTTGTGCGCATGTGTACGTGTGTGTCAGTGTTCCAAAAGTACACTTCACGCTGGGAAAGACACCTACTCAGATTCCCATGGTGATATTAATACTTCCCATTAGCCAAAACAATGTGTTTGTATTCATTGAGATGTGTGTGTGTGTGTGTGTGTGTGTGTGTGTGTGTGTGAGCAGGAGGAAAGCAGGGAGATGCCATCGGTCCCCATGCTCCTGTTTTATGATGTCATGCTGAAGGAAGGAAGACGAGGGGAGGACATACTACAGCTGGCACGGACCACCGTGTGTGTGTGTGTGTGTGTGTGTGGTGGGGGGTACTACAAAGGGGCAGGAGAAGGAAGAGCTCTGCCAGGCTTCTTGGCGAGCACCCAAGGGAACCAGACGACTGTGGGTGTAAACAGAGGAACAGGTGAGTCACACGCACACACACACGCACAAACACACACACACACACACATGCAGACACACACACGCACAAACACACACACAAACACACGCACAAACACGCAGATACAAACAAACACACACACATACAGACATATGCACACACACACACATGCAGACACACACACGCACAAACACGCAGATACAAACAAACACACACATACAGACAAATGCACACACACACACACACACATGCTGACGCACGCACGTACGTACAAACACACACCCATGCACGTACAAACACACACACACACACACACATACATACAAACACACACACAGAAAAACTCAAACATACAATCGGCCCCACACACATGTGTACATGTGGGCGTGTGTGTGGCTGACTGCTGGTTTAAGCAGCCATCATCCCCACACACACACACCCCCACGGTACAACACACATCCACTCCACGCCGTGTAACTGTCCTGCTAGGGTGCTTGTGTGTGTGCCAACTGCTGGCTGAGTCACCGTTTTCAATGGTGGTTGTGAGGCCCAATCAAAAGTGGTCCGTTTCTGGGATGGTAAACGGTGTACTCTGTATCTTGGCCGTCCAAAGTGATGGCGTACAATGCATTAATTACTTTAAACCAAGCATAGCTTTCATGGACCCATATGGCAACACTTTTGACAGGCACTTTTGTCTTTCGGTGATGAAAAAATCCCAAAACTTAATTTGTGCTTACCACGCTAAATAACCCAAGTTGGACGGCGATCAGCATCTGGATGGATCCATCTGAGAAACGGAAATCCTGCGAGGGAGAACTGAAGCCCGGAGACGGATGGCAAATTTATATTTTTGCCTGGATGTTTTTCGGCCGTTTGACGGTAATTTCCCAGAGCTGCCATTGGACGTGACAGCATTATCCCTGTACCTCTAATGTGTTGGACGTGACGGCATTATCCCTGTGCCTCTAATGTGTTGGACGTGACAGCATTATCCCTGTGCCTCTCGTGCATTGGACGTGACAGCATTATCCCTGTGCCTCTCATGCGTTGGACGTGACAGCATTATCCCTGTACCTCTCGTGCGTTGGACGTGACAGCATTATCCCTGTGCCTCTCATGCATTGGACGTGACAGCATTATCCCTGTACCTCTCGTGCGTTGGACGTGACAGCATTATCCCTGTACCTCTCATGCGTTGGACGTGACACCATTACCCCTGTGCCTCTCGTGCGTTGGACGTGACAGCATTATCCCTGTACCTCTCATGCAGTGCACGGCAGAACCAGTCTGGGTGCTGGGGCTCCAGATATGTTGGTTTTCAGGGGACAAGCGGGGCGATTCATCGTGCTTTAACACCGCCCAGCGCTGGGACAGCCCCGCCCTCAAGTCACCGACGGGCTGAGGTGTTCTCCGCTGGGAACCTACAAGAGTCTGACCAAAGGAAGACGGAGGTTCTATGTAGGATAAATAAAGCCCTTTTACAAAAAAACTAAAACAAATCGGACGGTATCTTCCGTAGGTCAGCGTGTGGTCCCCGTCCTGTATGTCGCAGTGACTCTCACCGACCTTGGTTCCTTACAGGTAAAACATACCATACAATACCCACAATTCAGACTTTTGAAGACAGAATTCTGAGATTAAAGTCAGAACTCAAAAAGAAAATGTGCACGTGTCCCTGTTCTGAATGTTTGCAATCACAAGAGAGACGCATCTTTCAGAAATGAGTTTATGTAACAAAGTGGTTATCATGAAGTACACTGGATGACTTATGCGGGGACAGGGGCATCGCTATTAAAACTGCTTTCATTTTATTTTCTTGAGGAGAAAAAAAAAGAAGAAAAAAATTAAATGTTACAAATATATGTTTTTTAAGACAAGGACGTTCTCAAGGACAACAGAGAAGGTAGGCAGGTTATAGCATATTACATCGTACGTGGACACAGGATTCGCCATATTTTATTTGAATTACTTCTATATTCCGGCCCTTGACAGGTCCTCTAACAACACGACATTAAGCAAATACATTAGGTAAGAAATTATGTGTGGCAATTTGGAACTATATGCACATTTGGACATCTGTAAATACTTCAATATGTAGCGTCCATGGCAGCGAAAGTTCATCAAATCAAAAGCACAATGTATTTTTTATTATGATGCAAATATTACGTGCAAAACCTTTCGTCAAATTACCTCTAAGACAAGATCCCCTTTATGATAATTAGGCTGTTTGAGGTTATCCCTGCCTCGTTAACGACTTAGCCCATGAGCAAGTCAAGTCATATGATTTGCCACTAAAACACAATGGAATGAACAGGCCCAATCACCAGGGCTGCTTTAACACTAGACACGGTGATTTCTTTCTGCATGTTTCTCTTTTTTCTTATTTTTACTCCAGGACATCTCAAGTGTCTCTCTTCAGGTAGTTTCTCTCTCCGGATGAACACATCACACACACACACAGGTCCCACAGGTGACCCTATAAAGAAAAATATGGCAAGGTACGAAACGAAACCGCGCACATATGAAACGTAAAAGGCAGTAGCCTCCGTAGAAGGGTCTCATATCACTCCCTGGGTTTCGTCACACAATATTGTCCTTCCTGGAGAGAAAATACTTCCGTCCTTACGATCACTGGTCGAAGGTAGCCCGTCTACGTTGAAGTGTTTAAACACAAAGACTTGAGCGTCCGTGTGGGTCCCAGAGGAGTTGGAGTATTGAATATGAGATCCACAGCTCTACAGGCTACTGCCTCAGTCGGGCTACTGTTCTTATTCTACGTGATACAATGAGCTCTGAACGAGATCTGCTACCAGACATACATTAATGTACGTGATGAGTGAGGGCCGTTGGTTTGTGGTCACATCACATCTTGGATGTGGACGCATTGTACAAGGGTCTAATCACAAAGGCAAGTACAGCTTCTTCCACCCACATTCAAATGCATCCATAATTAATTTTAAATAAAGAGAACCACACTCCCTTTTGATGTTTGCGACCGACGAACCGAACACAAGACAAACCAAATAAATGTCATACGCAGCCGCTCTGTTTGCTAAACTTTTTTCTAGTTTGTCGTTTTTCCTATTAAAACTTGGCACATGGCAGAAGCAAAGCAAAAACACCCATATTCATTGAATAAAGCAAAAGAGAATCTTGTCGATAAGATGATATGAAAGGAAATGAATAATAATAAACAATATCAGACTCCAAACGGGGAAATAACCATCACACCAGCGTGCAGATTGATGGAATTTGTGTTGAGGACTGAGCGCAAACCAAAGAATACAATAAACAACAATAAAAAGTATATAAAAGTGTTTTCCAATATTGATTGATGTTGCTCCAGGGAAAAAAGGAAATACGATTGAATAAAAATAAGATAATCCGCTCATCTGACGAGTCACGGCGTGCTGATGCTGGAACGTGACCGTGATCCCATCAACTCCTCCTCCTCCTCCTCCTCCTCCTCCTCCTCCACCCCCACCCCCACCCCATGCTGCTCCTAATGTTGGGAATCTAACCTTCCCCCTGCACCGCTGGGGCAGGGAGAACCACGTCCGTCTGACCGTGACTCTGCAACAGAACCACATTTGTATTCTCCCTGTTAGTGTGCTGGACCTTTGGATGCCTGTTCAATGCTTGGCGGGCCAAATTAGTTTTTGATTATTTGCAACATTGCAACGTGAAAAAAGAATAACGATATGAAATGTGCGGCTCTGTCAAGGCCACGGGCAGCGCACTGTTTCCAAACCTTCCAAACATCCTTTATCTGCTCAGAGTTATGAGGCAGGCCCACTGCATCCTGAGTCTGCCTCGGCCCTGCCTCTGATCTCTGGGTGAGCTTCGGGCCATAAAACAAACAAACAGGGTTATGGTAATACTGAGGCAGCTCCGTCACAGTCCAGGTCAGAACGCAAGACGCCGGAGATGAGATGCTGTCAGAGAAACCCACTCGCAAAAGGGCAGGTGCCAGCGCTCACTCTCTCCCTCCCTCCCTCCCTCCCTCTCTCTCTCTCTCTCTACCGCCCTCTCTCTCTGTCTCTCTCCGTCGCTCTATGTAAATGAAACGGTCAGTTCAAGCTAAATCTGTTACCTGCAGCCATTTGGACATGGAGTGGATAGGGCCTTCACTAAGCCAGACTATAAAATACACACACACATATATATATATATATATATATATATATATATATAATGTGTAAATCATCCTAAGCAGTTTTGCCTTGCTTAACACAGAGCTTTCCGTGATGTTATTCTGGCGTCTTCTGCTTGACCTCCTGTATAAAACTATCAGAGTATATCTCAGCAATCACGACCACAGTTAGCCCGAATGTGGGAAACGTGAGCCGTTCTCGACAGGCTCCGGGCTGAGGGTTTGGATTCGTGAGGATCAAGAGTGACGGCGTGGAGACACAAAGGTCATCAAGACATTTGAACACGTGAAGCGTGATCTGATCTGATGAATGAATCGACACCTGCGGTACACTTTGGAAAACTGTTGATCCAGTTAGGCAGCAGGTCTGCTCGGGGCTGTGGGTATCAGGATGAACGTCTCAAGCTACTTCACAGGGCTAACATTTCCGCTAATAGAAAGGGAAGCTTTCACAGGCAATCCATTGTAAAATAAAGAAAAGAGAAAGAAAAAAAGTAACCTGATTTCTGACCGATAAAACCCTCTTAAAACCATACAAATAAAATAAAGAAGCTCTTCTATCCGAGTCTGTGTGAGACGGAGACGGGTCAGGTGAAAGCATCGAATAAATATGTCTAAGGCGTGAAGGTTGGCGAATGTCCCGTGTGTGTGTGTGTGTGTGTGTGTGTGTGTGTGTGTGTGTGTGTGTGTGTGTGTGTGTGTGTGTGTGTGTGTTCTGGTAGGAGTCTCTCAGCTTCGTCCTGCCGCCAAAACCAAGGCTTGGTTCCCGCGTGCGTGACTGCCGTGCGTGACTGCCGTGCGTGTTAGTGTCCTAGACTCGTGCTCGCGTACACGTGCACATGTAACGCGAGTGTGTTCACCTGTTTGTCAGAATATGCCAGTTCGTGTGGTATGCAAGCGTTCACATGCGTCTGTATGCGTACGTCAACGTTGTGTGTGTGTGTGTGTGTGTGTGTGTGTGTGTGTGTGTGTGTGTGTTTGTGTGTTTGTGTGTGTTCAACAATGCTAGGAACTCCTCCTCCTCCTCCTCCTCCTCCTCCTCCCTCTCCTCCTCCTCCGCCGCCCTCTTCAGGTGTCTCCGGGGCCCCGCTGCCCCCTGGGGCCCCTCTGGCTCCCGGGGGCCCTGGGTCTTAAGGCGGGCCGCCCCATCACCGGGCCTGGGGGTTGGGGTTGTGGCGCGACCGGGACCTCTCCAAACCGGCGCGGCGGTTGTCTGTTTGGAGAGAGAGAGAGAGAGAGAGAGAGAGAGAGAGAGAGAGAGAGGCAGAATAGAGGGATGGGAGGGGTGAGTAAACTAAGAAATGTTGCATCACTGATTTGCAAAAGCCCCCCCACCCCACCCCCCACCCCCCCTGCAGCGCGGCTACATGGAGAACTATTATTGGGTAAAAAAAAAAAAATAAAGTAAAACAGCTAAGGGGGACAGACAGATGATAGAGAGGCAGAGAGGAAGAC
>NW_028177181.1:0-15997 GCF_964030765.1 Micromesistius poutassou
GTACTCACCACCAGCGCCTGTCTGATGTCACTATACTAGTCATTATATTTGTCTTCTGGATCATCAATTCTTTCCTTATTTTGCTCATTATTTTTGGAAGTTTACATTTGAGTTGAATGCAATTATTATTTAGTGGGAAAGAGAAAAGTGTGTCTCTTACTTTCTCCTGCTCTCTCTCTCTCTCTCTCTCTCTCTCTCTCTCTCTCTCTCTCTCTCTCTCTCTCTCTCTCTCTCTCTCTCTCTCGCTCTCCTTTGAAATAACCTCTAGAGCAAATAATCTGTCTTGACCTCAGTGATCTTTAATTGAATAATAAATGAGCAAATCCTATCCGGAGCTCATCTCTGGGAGAGTAGGAGAAAACACACATACTCTCTCACACAAACACACACACACACACACACACACACACACACAGTGTATCATATACACATATTCACAGTGTATCACACGCACACACACACACACACACACACACACACACACATGCATACACACCCACGCATTGTCTATGTTGTTACCCACTTTTATTCCCCTACTATAAATCCATGCGCACACAAACAAACACACACACACACACACACACACACACACACACACACACACACACTCACAGAATCACACACATACACAGACCCATTGTCTTCATTTACCTTCTCTTATTTCCCCACTCTATTCTCCTCCAGCCCACCACTGCTTGTAATGTGGCTCCCGAGTGAATAACTGTGTTAATGGTTTTCTTCATCAACATGAAACCACCAGGGAGAGAACCACAGATCTTCTGGGAACGCAGGGTCAATATTATCCTTTATCGGCTTCTGCTGAGCGAATTACGGCGAGGTCTTAGCGGTAAAAACAAACAGGTTGAAAGGGATTCCGCCGATATAATGATTTGTGCTTTAATACCAGCTTCTCAAATGGCATATTTTTGTGAGGGAAATCAGGAAGAAAAATGAATGCATTTGCCACAATTGACTGCACTGCACGCACAATGGGGGGGGCTTGCAATGAGCTGTCTGTCTTCATCAAATGAAGAAGTGGTGGAGGATGAGGGACACAAAATGGAGGCATGCTGCGTGAGCACATGGATCCCCCAAAAGTCCCACATTGAGCTGCAGCACGGCCGTGTGCATGTGACTGCAGAGTGAGGAATGGAGGGAAGCCATCCATTCGTTTCCACAGAAACAATTAGAAATCTGTGTAGTAACCGAGATGCTATAAATGCATATCGGTTGGTTCATCTTGTTTCTTACCTCATTCTGCTCTTCTTCCACTGAGAGGGAACTAAACCCTTGGCAGTTTCCATTTAGTTAAATTTAAAATAATTGTTAGCTCATTTATATTTTATCATAATTTGTTTGATTCTGCTTCACAAGTAAATAACAAAAACATGAAATTAGTCAAATGTTCATCTCTTAGACTCTAAATAGGCATTGTCAATGAGATTACTTCGACGCCTAATCCTTTTTAAATTTAAATTTCAGTTTTTTCTACTTTTATATTTTAATATCTTGGTAGTTAAAGTCAAACGACTAAATAATGTGTTGAGAGTCAGTAAACCCAAAACAGTTTTGTTTTTTGTTTACAAACAAAATATCTACAGTACGTAAGACAGAATATGTCTTATATGACCGTCACATTCTACTCTACTCTACACGACAGAACTAATTAAGTATCCCAAAGTCGGTGTGGGTCATTACCATGGGATTAACCAACCCCCCTCCTCCCCAGAACTCTCAGCCCATATCTTTTTTTTTTCAAATCCCATCGGGTTCATTCTGTCTGAAACAGTGGGCTCACTTACACTTTCAGCTTAATATTCCATTGCAAATGGACCTGCCAAGGAACGAGTGTTTGAGAGATGAAAATCGAGAGTTTGAACTCACATCCTCCAAAAGAAGCCCAGACAAAGTCATGGATTCAATCCAGCAACCCCCGGACTACGTTAAGTTACTGACTGTTCAAAACTGTGTTCCACGTTTCTAAAAGCGTGCGCCAAACGAATGCCGAATTGAGTCGGACATGAATCTGATTATGGCGTTTCAAGAGGCTGAGGCCTTTTTCAACTGAGCTGAGGCTCGAGTTCCACTACGCCCTGGCTTAAAAGAAGTTTGAGAAAGGCTAATCTCCAAACTCCCAGTGTCCTATAGAGTTCAGGGGTTTACCGTGGCTCTGCTCAAGCAGCCCCCTCCCCGCCCTGATACAATTGACCAAAATGATATCAAGCTCTGTGCTTTCTGTTCCTCTGACTCTGTGTCGCCGGGCCGCCCCGTGGAGTTCGCCTTTCCAATCAGAATCAGCGGCCCGGCGTCTCCCGCTGCAGCTCCTGATTGGGTTCGGGGGGGGGGAGTTGTGGGGGCGGTGTGGCCAAAGAGCCTGGGCCGATGACTGCTTAGCTTGACCACAGTGGTGAGAAGTAAGTGCTGGGCATATATTGTGTTTTTCCAGGCATACCTTGTACCTGTGAAGGAGCACTGGCCAGTTTAGATTGCACATGAATGAGTTCAATTATTATTTACTCAGGGTACTCAGGGTAATATTTCTATGAATTTTTATATCTGACAATCCATCCATCTGTCTATCTTTGCATCAATCCAACCATCCATCTATCCATCTATCTCTATTACTTTGTGTTTGTCTGTCTGGTGATCTGCTGTCTGACAATGGGTGTGTGTGTGTGTGTGTGTGTGTGTGTGTGTGTCGCCTTCCATGTAACACAAGTTCTTCTTTAGCATATGCTACAGATAACATGCTGCAGACAGTCTTGCATGGAGAACACTCCAACACAGTGCATGTTATTCCATAGAGTCCATTCTATCATCGACTCTGTTTTCTAATCGGATCAGCAATTCAGTAAACGTTCTAAAACGTGTTTAGGGTTGTGTATGAATCATTTAACACGCTTGTGAAAGATAAAAAAGAACAACATAAAGCTGAAGCTTTGTATTTTATTCCCCTTCCTGTCTTTCTTCGGCTGCTCATTTCTCCTTCTTTTCCAACACAGTTTTCTGAGCTCTTGCACTGAGCACATGAATAATGCCCGGTCCCGGAGGGATTCCACACTGCACCTGGCGATGTGTTAGAGAGATCATTACAAAAGGTTTTCCACACCACCTTCCCAAAAAGCCTAGTCATGCATGGCTGCAAAACTAGAGCTACCTTCAGACAGGGAATCACAGTTAATCTCCCTCTCTCTCTCTCTCTCTCACTGAAGCTCTCACTTTATTTATCTCTCTCTATCTAGCTTACAATCTACCTCGTTCCACTCAAAAAAATAACTCATTGGATGAACTCGATTAAATTGTGGGCAGAATTTCCATCCAATAAATATATGTAACCCCAACCTAACACAATTCCATCGATTCAATATAATGTATTTGAGTTCATCTACCATTTTTTTTAAAAGTTGGTCCAGTTGAAACTAAATTCAAATTCAAAAAAATCTAATGAAATTGAATTGAGTTACCTCTACATATCTGTGTCAAAGAGAGCTAAACAAAAGTGATTATATTAAAGTAGTTAAAATAAATTGTGTTCGTTTGAAAATGAATTATTCAAAAATCCCCCCCCCCACCCCTATAACCCCATATAACATACATGAGACATTACCTGTTTGAGGTGCTTTTATTTAAACACAACCGGATCATTAGTGCAGCCAAAAGATTATTTATTTTGAACAAGACTTACAAGAGCAATAAGTAAGTATTAGTAGTATTCTTCAATAGAGGTCCTCAAAAGGTCAATAGAGCTCTGAATACAACGTGCATATGCACACGCTCAAAATACATCTGTGCTCATGCATGCAAACATTTGAAAAAATTAAAATCAGGGAGGAGCAATTACAGACCAATGCTCTATTATTTATGGATCAAAGCTCAGTTAAAAAAAAAAAAGAACTGGTCACCCGTTCCTCCTTTCACATGAATAGTTTGATTTTCAACTGCTGTATTTTGGTGTTGAGCCTGTGTCCATCCAGATTCATGAGGATCTGGACGAACTCAAAAGTGTATTTCAGGTTGTCTGGGAAACTAAGATCCAGAGCATAGATAAGCCCAAACAGCATTATGAAAGCAATTGCAGCACTTCCGACATTGGTGAGGACTTTGATGCCTTCAATGACGACTCCAATGTCACCTGGCTCCTCAAACTGACGGACTGTGTGAATGCCCATAACTGTGGCAACAATGTCATTCTCTGCGTCCTCAGAGTTGTAGTCGCTCGCTGCAGGCAGAATAGGACCAAAATGGCGCGTGCCTCTGGGCGTGGAAAGAGCTCGACTAAGGGCGTGGTCATCTCACCTGCGCATGCTCCCCTTATTGACATCAATCTTTTTGGGTTGAGCGGATAGGTCAGCAGCGTCAGCAGAGACGATGAATACATTTTAAGTTACACGTGTTAAACTATTTTGGTTTTTATTTGAATTCATATATATTTCATTAGACAAATATGATATTCATTTGTCACATCTAAGAAGGGCTTGAATCATTTTTTTGAGTGTATTTATTTCTCTCTCTTTCACAGACAGACACAGACAGACACACACAGATACACATGCCTTTCTGAACGTATTGTTTACTTTGCCGAGATCCAAAAGGCAAAAAAATAGTCTGAGAAGTTAAAG
Source organism: Micromesistius poutassou (assembly GCF_964030765.1). NCBI lineage: Eukaryota > Metazoa > Chordata > Actinopteri > Gadiformes > Gadidae > Micromesistius > Micromesistius poutassou. The sequence continues at coordinate 4,620 of NW_028177181.1, forward strand.
TGCATTTTTTATGCAATTACTGAGCAATTATTGTTTGGAGATTTTGCATCAGATACACCTTCCCCAGCCCTAAGCATATATCCTGGCACAGCCATCACAGCCTGCTTTACCACAATATAGGCCCATCCAGACTGGGTGTGACAGTGTGTGTGTGTGTGTGTGTGTGTGTGTGTGTACGTGTGTGCGTGTGCGTGTGTGTGTGTGTTTGTGTGTCTGTGCTGCTCTCAATTGGCCATGACAAGCTTTTTATAGGATCATAAATGCCTGTGAGTATTTTCATAAACAACCTTCATCGTAAGCCTTGCAGAAAAAAAACAAAAGTACAAAAAGCAGAGGTTATGTTTGACTCGATGAGGCGCCGGGGAGATGAGATTTCCGCTTGGTTGAGAGCAACTCGGTGGTCTTTTTTTCGGGGTCTGTAATGTTGATGAATTGAAGCGAGCCAAACTGCTGAAGTTAGGGTGGAGAATTTTAAAGGCTAGTCATTAAGCAATTGCTTTTTAATGCTATGCCCGTCGGAACGGACACAAGGGCCTATGTATCAACGAGTCCTCCCCACCATTAGAAGAGCAGGCATTATGAGATTTGTGTTATTTCTGTTGTTGTGAATTTTTGTGCGTGGGTGTGTGTGTGTGTGTGTGTGTGTGTGTGTGTGTGTGTGGGCATGCTGCTATACACCTACACAGAAACACACACACACACACACACACACACAAACACACACACACACACACACTGCCTACGTGCGTCCCTAGATCCCCCCAGGGGAATACACATGCACACATCGTCTCCACGTGCAATCTTTTAGATGTGAATGGGCTTGGTAATGACTGTTGTAACCACTGTTCTCTCTCTGTGTCTCTCTCTCTCTCTCTCTCTCTCTCTCTCGCTCTCTCTCTCTCTCTCTCTCTCTCTCGCTCTCGCTCTCGCTCTCGCTCTCTCTCTCTCTCTCTCTCCTTCCGTCTGCTGCTGTTTTCATAAAAACAGCCAAGCCGTGTCCCGCCGACGGAGCTGCAGTCTATTCTTCCACTTCCCACCGTGTTCCTCAGACCCATCGGGACGGTTGTCATAACCTCCGGTTTTGTAGCGGAGTATACGTCATACGTGTTTCAGAGCCACGTTAAGGGGTGGTAGGGGGGGTGGGGGTTTAAAGTTTTTTTAAAGTTTTAATATATGTACACATTTCCAAGTGTAGTTGTCCTGAGCACATGGTTTGCTTTGGTGTGCTGTTCCACAAAGACTTTCGTTTTTTCGGGATTAGATTCTTTAGTTTGCTGTTTACTCTCCAGGGGGATGAGGGCCCATCAGTCTGAGCTTGTACGGCTTTAGTGTTCTTTGGTGGAGATCAACACGGCCGTTGAGGGGGATCTGAGCTGAGCCCCGTCCGGCCCACCACCTGGCCTCAGGAGAATGACACGCAATCGGGAAACGGGTAAAAATCTAAAGGCTCGGGCGATGATGAATGTTACCGTAGCGACATGATACAATGTTATTGTCGGCGCATGACAAAATGTTATTGTCGCCGCGTGACATTTTATGTGTTGACGATAACTCTTAAGAAGGGCAGGTGTGGCACACGATCCAATTAGCTGGCTGTGAATGAGGGGGACATCGGAGAAAACCCAACAGACAGTCTATCAGTCTGTCTGTCTGTCTGTCAGTCAGTCGGTCCGTCTATCTGTCTGTCACATTACCAGTGAATGAGGGAGTTTCCACAGCGGGCGCAATGGATCGTCAGCTCGTCTGGCTGTGAGAGATGTGCTTCCAGAGTGGAACCAGACTTCCTGTGAGGAAGCGGTCATCGTGACCCTAATCGCGCCAAAACCGGAGCGATGGCAAAGGTATACTCTGGGCCTGAAGTCTGTCTGTCTGTTAAGGACGGCACATTGTGTGTGTCTATTTTGTGAGTCGGGACGTCCATGTCTGGTGACGACATGGAAACAGACTGCGCTCGTCTCAAGGGGGGGACCTACGATTGGCCGGTGATATATAAAGCCGTCACATGGGCCGGCATGTCGGACTAGACCATTTGTTGAGGGGTTATTTTGCAGTGAACAGCTGATTAGTTGTGTGTGTGTGTGTGTGTGTGTGTGTGTGTGTGAGTGATTGTTATCATTATGGTATTGAAGAATGTACTGGATGGAATAGGTCTAAAATGTATTGTAACCGGTGTAGCTCTATTTATGTGCATTTGGCACAAATGGCATTGCCATGTGGGCGGGGCTAGCGGTGGGCCGAGCCTTTGTACACCAGCCTAGTGAGGCATTTAGTCTAAGGCTTCCTGCGGGGTTGTTCTGCAATGCTCTGTCTCAGCAGAGGGACCTATTTCCGTCATTATGGTGATACCTGTTAATCTGTTTATCGTCGAGCATTGTCCATTGCAACCTTAAATAAATTGCTTCTAGTCTCATTACATCCGGTCTCGGTGCAAGCTCCCTCCGGCCCGGTCGGCATGGCGACGCTGGCTCGGCAGAGGCCGGCCCCCTAGCAGACTCCTTTACATTTTTAAACACTGTTGCTCATGAACTAAGAGGACGCCTGCACATGCATCTGATCCAAAGAGGCACCGTGTGGTCGCGTGTGGCGGGTGGGGGGGAAGGAGGGCGCGGCATGCACACACACACACACACACACACCTCAAGATCCCCAACAGCCCCGGCCACGTGCACACTCGCAGCCGTGCACTTTCCACTCGCAGGGGATGATATCCAGTGAGTGTGTGTGTGTTGGACACGACGTCAGAGAGCGAAAGCCATGGGAAAAAGTCCCGGGGGGGGGGGGGGGGTGGGGAGGACACACATCGGGTTAATCCGTACGATGGGGTCATGACTTGGATCCGAGCGGCGGCCGCACTGCACTGCGACATGCTAAAGTCACAGTGCGGCAGCCAGCGCTGCACACAGGAAGCACACACAGAGGCGTGTTCCAGGCGTGGGGATGGCAGATGGCGCCCCTCTCCTGAGTTGTAGCCCGACGGGGGCTGCTTAGAGATTCTCGTCACAGGCAGACTGAGCAGTCCTCTGTGGGCAGGGCCGCACATCTGGCAGCTATTGTTTATGAGAGTTGTTAACACGGGATCAGGTCTGCTTTATGGCTTTTAGCCCCACAGAGCCCCGCACAATGGAATGGAAGTAACGCGCCCCCCCCCACCCCCCCCCCCCCCCGCCCCACCCGCACGCACGCGACAGCACGTTTGTGCGCACGCAAGCACATGCGTGCACACACACACACACACACACACACACACACATGCGGTCTAATAAGGCCTCATTGTCTCATTCAAAGAGCATCACTTTGTCGATAGAGTTAGTGTTCTGTCTTTAATTCCTTTTAAAGAGGCGTGGACTCATTGCAAGAATCATCTGAGTAAACTGAGTAAACTGTCTTTGTCACAGACACACACCCACAAACCAATCTCAAGCACACGCACACACGCACACACACACACACACAAACTCTCAATCACTCACTCACTCACAGACACAGGAACACACACAGGAACACACACTCACACACACACACACACACACACACAGTGCTGTTAGGTGGAGATGCTGACAGGCTCATTGTGGCAGGGCTGACTGTAGGCCTTGGAGACAGAGTCAAAGTCAGACACTCACTGTGCACTACAAGGCTAAAGGCTCCTATTATGGCACTCAGTGAAGCATATAGCAGGGTATAGCACTGGCCTTTAATGTACAGTATTGTGTATGAATTAATTTGTTACTATTTTTTTTATCACATATGAGTATGAAAAAAGTTACAGTGATGCAATCCTTCAATTAAAATGTGGAAAAAGCCCTCCTCATGGAGGTATCATGGTAGGACGAACACAGTTCATCAATTATCTAGCAGACCCATAAATCGTGTTATGAGCGACACCGGTGGTGGTCCTACAATGATGGGGGAAAGGGGTCTACTGGTTGTGTGTCGTTCAATACACAGTTTGAATAACACCTGACGAAGACCTACTACAGTCAAACCGTAATTGAATATTGAATAAAATCACTGGGAGCAGCAGCGACAGTGTGCGCGTATACTCTTATTATTTGACCGACTTTTTTTTACCCTGCACCTGTACATAGTTGGATGTGCGTGCACTCTCTGCTACATTCAGTACGCCGAAGACACTGATAGTGGATTGTTTGAGAGAATTGTGCATGAAATGGTGCTCAGAAGGATGAGGATTTTTTAAATTAATTAAATTTTTAAAAAGTAAGTGAGTTAAAAGGTTGTTTCTCCGATGGACGGAGGAGTTATCAGTGTGCCGTTTCTATCACTGTCGTAATGAGAATTGCTTGTGACATATGCAGGTTGCTGACAAACAGAAATTTTTTGCCTCGCCATGCAAAGCGCACAGACCTGTGTGTGTAAATGTCAGCACATCTTAGCGTCTGAAACAGTCACCGGAGGACAAGACACTTCATGTCCTGCGTTTGACTCCAAATACTTCTCATTATTTACCCAGATTATTTATATGGCTAAGCAAGTATATAAATCGTGCTTATAAATCGTATAGGGGTATATATATATATATATATATATATATATATATATATATTATTAGGAGTTTTGCAGACCAGTGCAGCGTAACAAATAGTGCAGCACATACGAAGCATCACTTGTCTGCTACTGGGAGAGATAAATGGCAGTGTTGAGTGACTAACTACAAACCAGGCTTTCTTATTTCTGTTGTTATGTGCAGTATGTGATGCCCTTTAGGTTTCATTTCAGAAACACCCTTTTACTTACACAAGCTATACTAGCTTTTATTCAGTTAATATGGTAAAATACAGTCAAAATACTGTATAAGGATTGGACAGTTCATCAAATTGTCCAGCTGTCTCTTCTCTCCTCTTAGGACCTCAATCATTATTAAGGTGTCACTACAGATGGATAATCTTCTTGCCAATGTGTCGCATACAGTGAATTCTGTTCAGGCTGCATCGCCTCCCACTGTTCCTTGACAGAGATACAAGAGAAATCACGAAGGCTGACTATAAATGGAGGATTAGCAATAATTCCCGCTTCTCTATATCAGCCTGTAAGACCTACATGACTTTGTCCCTGGCCCTCCATTTTGTAGCGCTCATTCTGTTTATTATGTCTCTCTGTCTCTGTCGCTCTCTCTCTATCTCTCACACACAAACACGGAAACACTTTCTCTTTATCTGTCTCTTTCTCTCAGGAAGCAGAGCCTGCTCATTGACTAGACTGAGCTGTAATTGCCATTGTAATGATGCAGTATAACCCACTCATCTCACCTGCTTAATTAATACTGCCACTGCTCTCATACACAAAACTCCCACAAATCCAATCACACAAATGCACGCACCGTGCACACACCACACACACACACACACACACACACACACACACACACACACACAAAGGCATTAAGAGATCATGATCAACAGATCAATTTCCACACATCCAGACCCACAAATGGATCTATGCATGTACACTAGGACACACACATTTGCACACAGATGACACACTTATGCAAATGCAGTAAAAACCCGTACACACACGTCGCACACCACTATGAATGCGTGTCACGTCCTGTCTTTGTATCGGCCTCCCACCCTTCCCTCCCCAGCCTGGTCTTGGCTTCCCTCTTCACTGTAAACATGGCCCTGTCAAATTAAGAGGGTGCACTGAACTGCACAATGAGAGCGACACAAAAACACCCTCACAAACACACATACACACTCCCACTCGATCTGTCTCGCTCTCTGTGCCATCTCTCTCCCCTTCTGCCGTATTTTCTTTCCTATTCTCTCTCTGTCTCTCTCTCTCACTATCCCTATGTCTGTCCATCTCCCTCTCCTCTCCCCCCCCCCAACCCCCTTCTAATCTTCTGTCTTCCTCACTCTTTCTAAGTCCTTCTCCCGTCAGTCCATCCCGCAGAGTTTAAATACAAACTATACAAAATGAAAAACCCTTTCCTTAAGAAAATAACACAGAAATGCTTGTGAACTCATAGCACCTTTGCGACCCTTCGACACATTGGAAATATAACTGTTCTATTCTGTCTTCAACTAGAAGCTCATGTAGTGGAGACTCCACTGCATGTTTCAGAGTACTTCATCTCTGTTCTATTTTTGTGGTTTATTTTGTGTTTGTTTTGTATGTTCTTGTGGGAGATATGGTTCTGTCTTGTTTTATGCCTTGTGATGGACTACATAATGTGTGGCCTTGTGCAGTTCAAAGACGTGGGAGGAGAAACAACAATATGCAGCAATGATGTAGCTTGCATTTGTGGCTGTTCTCTGCTTATGCTCCAAGGTGATATATAGATTTTTCCTTGTTTTCTTGTTCTTGAGCCAAATATGGTGAGATACTAGGAAAAGTATTAAAGTATTATTAACTAGGTAATAACAAAAAAGTTAGAATTTGTTATCATTGTTCCCATGTAGGTGGCCAATAGCAAGCCACAGAAGAAAGATGGAAAGATAATTTAACCAATCAGACAATGTCTCTGTGTCCCCGGACCTTTCTCTGTGAAAAAATCTATGAGCAGCAGCAGATGACAAGAAGAGTTTATTCGACACCGGAGTTTGACCCAACAAACTGCTAAATAAAAATGACAAACAGAAAATTATATTTATAAAGCACAACACTCACAAAGCTGTCAGAGAGGTCACTGCTCGTCTGAGGAAGATTTTGATTAATTGGTAGCAGGGCTCCGAACTGGTTAAAGTTACGAAAAATATTTTATGAAATATTTCATATTTAATGAAAATATCTGGAAGAAATACTTAAACGAAAAACAAAATCATATTTACTGTTCTCAACAGAACCGGCGAATACATTAGTCTGAAAACAGATAATATCATTATTATTTAATTACAAATGCAAGGTTCTCCAAGACTGGGCTTGGGAGATGAGCACCCCTGTGTCCCACGGTGAAGTGATTAGACCCTGGTACAGGGCATAGCATTCACTTGTTGTCATATTGTATAAACTATCCAATAGCCACTGGGCTTCTGTTTTATGTCTCCAGGCACTTCAGAGGTCCATCATTCAGCGGGAGAGCGAGCATGTGGTACTGTGATCAATGTTGAAGATTAGGCTACTCACAGAGCCAGTGGCTGGACATGCATCTGATGGGCTGATAGCAGCCGTGTCAAATCAGACGTGCTGCGGCTCATCTATGCTGTCGACACGGCCATTCAAGTTCATTTCTGCTCGCCGTTCACGAGGAAATGGAATAGTGCAACCTCAGTGGATTATCCCTGATGACAGATAGAAGGCAACACACAGGCCCACTCTTTAGTCTGTGCTATTTTAACGTGAACGCATGAACATTTCAACTAAATGTACACCTTACCATGGATTCAGCCAAGGCATTTGACAGCACGATGGCTCCCCGACCTAGGGAAGGAACAGGTTATTTTCATGGTTGCTTGCTTCGCTGTAATGTACAACATGAGTGGAGATCATTACCATGATAAAAATAGAAGAAATAGATGTTGCGCCATCCAGTATGTAGAGTAGGGTATTTGGAGAGCAGCCGACTAGTCTTTCCTTGATTTTGCAGTCTCTCTTGTGACACTTTCAGTGGATAAAAATATCCGTTGCATGCACTACTTAAAAATAAATTCACACACATGCACATGAAAGGCAACTTCTTATGGAGTATAAATTACAGAGTCAGCAATTTGTGTGCATGTGGAATTAGCTTTGTTTATTTTTGCATAATTTTTGTTGTACCGATTTCTGTTTTATTTGACATGGTCCGGTTTGTCCATCATACATGTCTGGTTTATTATTGGGGACGAGAGTTACCCAATCTACCCATTGGTCAATTGTAATACTGTTGTTTTATTCAATTGTATTTAATATTTGAAATTGATACATTATAATTATAACCCTAACTCGTTAACCATTAAGTAAGGGATAATGAACCACGGTCATTTCCCGATAATGACCGGTGACGTTCTATACATTATCCTGCTTATTACACGGCTACTTGCCAAAACGAAAAAATCACACTGTGTGTCTTTTTACAATTTATTTGTTACCAGCATTCGTAGTGTTGATCAGCAGAGAAATAGTCTGCCAAAGACGTTGACGTAGCTTAGCAACTGAATAAATTACCGGGCTACTTGCGGAGTGATACAAGAGACATGAATCAGAGGCAAAAAAATCCACTTTCCTTGACAGCAGTCATTATATGCTTAGCAATGGTCATTATCAAAAAATAATTGACACCCAGAAGTCGGGAAGGCCCATGCAAATGAACGGAGCGTTCCACAGCATTGAGAAGAGCCGTGTAATAAACACAGGTGATACACAGGTTAAAAACCGCTTAGAACCTAATCCTTAAATGTAAAGGTACTTAAAAAGGTTAAACTCCATATTTGATAATAGCACTTTGTTTGGTTAATATCATCATCAAATCCACATTGACAATATCTCTAAACTGTGTCTGGTCCTGTCATTTACCCATTATCATTGTTCAAGAGCAAAGCCAGAAGCGCAGGAACAGCAGAACCACTGCAGAGGCCCTCTTGAATTGTACATTGCGCTGTTGCAATTGTGATCATTGTCAGCTGTGTTTTTGGCCAGAAAGGCTGTTCCATATTGTTTATAGTGAATGCACTCAAAGGCAAAATAATGCTAATGAGATTCCATGTATACAGTTTGAAGTACTTTACTGTGTGCATCCCAAGACTGACTTTCTTGTCTTTCACTTTCATTTCAGACTAGTGCCTTCTAAACATCATCTTTCTTTCGATGTCCTTGTACTAAGGACACAGCAAAATCGTTTTCAAGGAACTGCTTTCAGTTTCAGTCAGTGGACATGTAAATGTGGGATCTAAACCTCTTATCAGTTACCACTCAAGGGTAGGGAGAGAAATATTTATGATCACTCTTTTTGCTTCCCTCTGAAATACAAGTTTTCGGTTGGCTTACAAACATCTAAACGACCGTGGGTAAGGACCAAGTTCCTTGGTCGGGTCGGAGTCCCGACGTGGGTATCAGAGACTGTTGATCTTAAATACATTGCACTTTCTAAAATGCTTTTTTTTTAACTTTGCCTTTATTTTCCTTTTTTTTACTTATCTATTATTTTCTTTTATTGTATGATGTTGTTTATGTGTGAAGCACTTTGAGTCTGCCTTGTCTATGAAAAGTGCTATATAAATAAAGTTGCCTTGCCTTGCCTTGCCTAGTGTCTATAACGTCAGGGGGTTCAGTACTCAAATGGGAATTGAATTCTAACTGAAGGTTTAGCTTTTGTTAACAGCTATTCTCTCTAATAAGGAACTCGCTTACTGCTAGACAGTTCCTTATTGAAAGTGTTTGACTCGAACACTTATTCTCTTCGTTTCCACTGACACATTGAAGGGCTTCCTCACTTTTCGCTTTAAGGTGTAAACACAACATGAAACACAAATGGACTTTAACATTAGCTCATTTGCGTGCTGTTTTTATGTAACAGTAACAAGTATTTGTGATCAGGAAGCGCGAGCGAGGGTCCATGCCGATGAACTGTTGGGGCTGCAGGATTAATTTTAACTAACAAATACATGTCCTGTATTCCTATCAAATATGTCACACCAAAATACCAGTGGAAAATACCTTTCTGTTATATCATTTTGTAGATTTGGATGTATTTGTTTATCTCAGTGGAATTTGACCATCTGTAATGACCCAAAATTAATTGAATATAGCTAATTCAATGTTTATTCTATATGACTTTGCAGCGTTCAGGCCACACATGGGGAATTCAATTTAAGCAGCTATGCATGTTAAGCAGTATAAATGTGATCCCAAAAGCAAGGCACTGGAATAAAAAAAAGCTGTAATTTAAACCTCAAGTTCATGAAGCGAAATGTAACATTCACCTGTAATCTTCCTCGCCCTAGAACCAGATGAGGGGCAGGCCAGTGACCGTTAAGCATCTGAATATTCAAAGGGACTTTAAATAGACAAGAGAAAGGCCAGACAGGACACATTTGTTTATTCATATTTGTATTTATCTGAAGGACACTTCATGCTTTAGGTCAAATTGACCTTAAGATTTACAGTTGTAAACTGTCTACTGTATATTATGAAGAATTTACCGCTGGGCTTTTAAATTGACTGTTTGAGGTACCACAAAAATAATCATATTTATACATAGATATATATGTTTATAGGTACATCGCAGGTGAACTATATGACACAGAAGGGCCGTTATACGACTTCTTGAGTCGCACAGTTATAGAAAATAAAAGAAAGTGAGAGAAAGGAATAACATCCGCCTCCTCCATCCGTCCTGACGAGGGCTGATAACCCTCGCCCCCGACCAGTCCCTTAGAGGGGGCCGCGGAGGCGGAGGAGTCAACCAGGCAGTGACTGCTCGCCACAAGTAGAGATAATGGGTAATTTAAATCGATCTTAGTAACTTCTCCCCCCTCTTTTAACATTCAGATGAAACCAAACGATACCCTCTGCGGCTCTTTGGCGGCACTAAGAACAAACCAGCCCCATCAAAAGTGACTTAGAGGAGAGGAGTGAGCGCAGGAGATAAGGGCTGTGGGGTGGCGTGTGAAGTGCTAATATGCAGAATGAGATGCGGGCACCGCGGAGAAAAAAAAGGGCTGAGCAAGATAACGGTGAAGAATTACAAATGTTATCTCTACTTTAATGCATTTTTAACGGCGTATCCAGATCTATTTACAGACAATACATCGATAGCATCTGCTGCCGACGTTACCCGTGTGTTTACTGGGAAACGAAGAGAGTCGAGAATAGAGTTAAGATGCTAATTCAGTGGGAGGCTGGTGAAAGAAAACCCTCTCTGCTGCGCAGCAGGATTCTGATCCTGACCCTGTTTACTGTTCCACATCTGGGCACTGGTTAAATCATGAGTGAGGCTGAATGTAGGGCCTGTGACGGCTTTCTGCTGCACTCTCTATTTAGTTACATGTACATATACTTGACGGCAGGGAGGATCTGGACAGAAAACTCGCCCGTGTCTGCTGAGTTTCTGCTCTCCCTCTCTGCACCCGCTCATTACGCTCCGGGCACATGACGTCTTCCTCTGGCATCCAGAAAGATTCTGCCCCCTTCCCTGGCCCCCTGACCATCTTGCTGTCTGCTAGGGAGCTTTGCTATAAGAGATAACTTGTGGGATGATGAGATGGAGGGAGAGGAGCAGGCAACTCAAGGTGACTTTCAGCGTTTAAGAGCTCTGTGTTTGGAGGGCAGCTGCCAGGAGAGGCTGTGAATTATTAACTAAATCTACCCCCCACACACACACACACACACACACACACACACACTCACACACAAGGACATAAAGCAAATGCAATGCACACACACACACACACATACACACACACACACACACACACATGCCCTCAAACACACACCCTGAAACG
>NW_028177180.1:0-18035 GCF_964030765.1 Micromesistius poutassou
CTGTTGAGATATGAAAAGTATGCGCACACAATACACCATCAAATCCAATAGGAGATAGTTCAATGGAGATAGTTGAATGGAGTTTGCATCGACTCACTGTCAAAGACCTCACTGTCATACTTTAATTCTCTGGCCATTTGCCCTCTGACCCTGTCTCGGAACACCAGGCATGTTCCAGACCTCTGCCCGTCTGAGGCTGCTTCAAAGTGAAGCAGCTTCCTAGCGTGGTTCCCTTGAGCCAAGCGATTCGCCGAAGGCCTCTACAGCTGAGTTATTCCAGTAACCTACACAACTGGTATCTATAGTGTACTTACCGCCTCACCTGTATTTGCCCTTAGAATTCCATTATGGTTTATAAACTGCTACGGTTGTAGATATTTCACACGCTGAACTCGTTCCTTGTTTATTTTGCTGAATTCCGAACTTTTTATTACAACGGCTTGAATGGATGGGCAGAACTGCTGTGGATTTTTTGTGACCTTGCGTAAAAGTGCTTTGGATTCTGACCTTGCTTCCTTTACGCTCTAACTTCCTATGCGTGCATCTTCTTTCCTTCCTTCCTCATTTGCTTTAAGGAAATATGCCATGTAAAATATCTTACTTAACTTTATAAACCATATTTAAAGTGCAAGATCTGTTACATCATTTGACCAATACTATTCACAAAGTATCTCTACTTTAAAATTAAAGGCTTTGAAACTCAATTTGAGACCAGAAATGCTAATAATGTAATAGCTGGGGCACTAATCGCAAGGGGACACAATTAGCCTCTGCGTATAATTTCTCATTAAAACAGTGCCTGGAGTTAGCACAGTGTTGAACTAGAAACACACTCTGTATTTATGTTTCACACTGTGGTTTCACCTCTCCTGAGTGGGCCTGCAGGTTAAATGGTTCATTAGTTAATTGGTTAATTGGCCTCAGGTGTGTAAAATTAGCTGGTATTGCACCAATGGCCCTGTGACTCGCAGGTTAAACACACTTGATAAATAGACTAAATAGACTTTTCTATTAAAATTGAATGCCATCACCGAATCCCATTACAGGAAGTTAAAGGTCAATACAGATGAACAACGATAAGTACCGGTGTGATTCACAGAAGGGGCGTGGTCGTTTGTGATGATTCATGCTGCAGCTGTGAGTACAGTGGAACCCAATTCAATCAAAAGCGAGTATGTATGGGGGAGTGCTAATTTATAGGGTGGAAGTCTGTATTTTATGAAGCAATGCAATCACAAATCCTCTACATAAACAAACTACAACTTTTCCCGGCTAAAACCTCGTAGCTCTGGGGTAAACATAACATTTTTGTTGCATTTTCCGTTTTTTTACGAGACAATTAAAAACCCATCCCAGGCCTGTGGCGGATTGCAACGGCCTCTAATAAACCACGGTGAATAAAAGTCTGCGCTGTTTACCAGCCAACGTAAATAAATATTCAGCTTGCTCGTTGAACCGTGACACCGTGTAGGACCACATTACCGATACAGTTAATCTAGCCGTGCGCTCGATGGCCCCGAGAGACAGGGAGCGCTCAATTCCAACAAACGCACTAGGAGGAGCAAGCACCAGGCCCGGGGCGGCGGCCCCCCCCCCGGAAGACGGACCACCCGGGCTCCATCTAGTCATCTATCTGGGGAAGGTCCTGATAGAAGCCACGTGCACAGCTGAGGGCGTGCACGTGTGTTCCCAGTGGGGAGCTGCGCGTGTAATGTGTCAGATGCGGTCTTCTTAAAGGATAATCCCTTCATAGCCGTCCCTCCCAGCTTCACTTAAACATCCGCTACTAACATCATTCTGCAAAATGACTTCCATGTACCCTCTGCTGGAGGGTATTCAGCGTACGCACATCTGCATGGAATGTCAACAATGGTTACTATAACGCTTTGGTATTTTGGAGTCCATGTGGGTTCACAGCCAAACAGTGAATCGCCATACATGCATATGTGTTATCACCAAAGGGCTTTACTTTATTGCCATTGTTTAGATTCATGGCGCAGTCTAAATGTAGGCAATCCATCCTCTTAGATGTTTGATGCATAGATCGGTGTACCAGTTCGTATACAGTCCACTGGGTAGGCTGGTAGGCTTACCACGTCATCTTTCACACACTTCCACCAATTCTCACAGGAGGGAGAATTTCAAAATATGATTGAAATGATTGAAATGAGTTAAAATGGCTGATGGGAAAAGTGACCTTCTCAAACTTGTGATGTGATTTTAAAGCAGACGTACAGTTGGTAATTCTCTTTTTCGTCAATTTAGTTCCCATACATTACATTATATTTCGGAAGGTGTCATTCCAAATGTGAGTGATGAGTTAAGTCAACACAGGCCAACTGCGGTGCGTCTCCAGCACACTCACTGGTGTAGGTTTCAAAGTGGAACCGACGTGGTGGTGGAACTACGTCGGCAGGCGCCCCTGTGTGGACGCGGTGTGGACTGTCCATGGTGCTGAACCGATAGGCCTTCAGAATGGCCAGAGGAGGGCGCTGTCCGCGCTATCACGGTGCTGAAGATATTCATCGTTGTTTTACAGTGGTTTCATTCTTATTTATTTACTCAATTCAAATATAGTCATAACAAAAACAATCATCGCCAGTCAGCAAACCAGCCAACGAACCCACCAACAGACATCTCCACGAAGGGCACTGCAGAGCATTTGTCTCAGGCAGAGAAGTGTCAAAGTGTATAAATAGTGACGCTTAAAGAAGCAATGCACCAAGAAAGCAGTTGTGGGCCTTGGGGTGTTGTACTGTACGCTCTGGATCCACCCTGTTAGAGTCCTGCAGAGAGACACATCCTCCTTAATGTCCACAACTGCTGCCACCGCAGAGCGGGAAAATGCCCTGAGTGCTGTGTATCCCAGCGTGACTAAACTCATACACGCACTGACACACACACACACACACACACACACACACACACACACACACACACACACACACTTGTACAACTGAAATGCTTAGATCATTTGACACAGATCCAGTTGTTATAAGCAGCATTTATGCAAGATTTCTAACAGTAATGTCTTCTAACCACATTCACCCATAACCCTAACCCTAATCTATTTATATCTATATCTATCTACAATTTTGTGAAAGAATCACAATAATCAAGTGTCTTGTCTGTCTGGTATTAAAATTCAGCAGATGCTTTTATCCAAAGATACTTAGTTAATTCCAATACATTTCATTAAGGCTGCTCCCTAAAGGCAGTGCTGGGATTCAAACCCACAATCTCCTGTTTAAAAAACAGTCTAAATAACCATCTCAGCCACAGGGCCTCCTTCATAATGTATGCTCAGATACCCAGGGCAACACAGAAGCCAGCGGCAGAACAACAGAGCAGCGAACGTGAACTAATGCATAGTGATGCATTCACAGCAGTGGACTCGGATTGAACACCTTGTGGTCTGTTTGTTTGTCTTGTCTCAAGAGCAACAACGGATGAGCTTCAAAGGAAAGCGATTTATGTTTCATTCGGTTCCTTGTGGTGTTGTAAACGTGCATGAAAACCAAACAAAACTCGAAACGCACACGCACACACATACACGCATGCACACACATACACGCATGCACACACACAAACTCAGAGTAGAAGAGAGCATATACATCTTCTACTCTGAGTGATGTTATCTGAGGTCATACATCATGACCCCCCCCCCCCCACACACACACACTTTCTGTGGAAAAATCATTAAAATATGGAATATTCCAGGGTAGAAGGTGCTATTAAAGAGCAAGTTGTAACTGCCATCCACTGTTAACATTTAGCCCTTATGTATGTGTGTGTGTGTGTGTGTTTGTTTAGGTGTGCCAGTGTGTGTATGTCTGATGTGTGTGTGTGTGTGTGTGTGTGTGTGTGTGTGTGTGTGTGTGTGTGTGTGTGTGTGTGTGTGTGTGTGTGTGTGTGTGTGTAAATGTATGAGTCTGTGTGTCTCTGTGTGTAAATCCGAATAATTATATATGTAATGGGAATAAGAGACACCGTCCTTATGCCACACGGTGGCAGTGTAGGCTAAGCAGGTCCCTCGTCATAACGACGTGTATTCGCAGCACAGTCAGTGGCCTCGTTGAACTCAAGAACTAGCAATAACAGGTAAAGGTGCAAATGGAAAAAAATACATTTGAATATCAAAGGGTAGTTTGCTGTCACTATGACTGGCACATTGCAATATGAGTTTTGATAACGAATGACTTTGCTTGCAAATCGGAATTTCATCTGGTTTCGTTCTTCTGCCCCTGACTCTGATACTCTGTCTGTCTGTTTTCCTCTAATCCTATTTTCTCTTGTTCGTACTCTTCAGATGTTCTGACACCATGTGGAGCACTGAAAAACGTAGCTGGCAAGTAAAGGAAATCAATGGTGAACTGAGTTGAAAGTCGACATGTCTCCTAAAAAAAAGGAAAGAAAATATATATCGACAAAAAGCAAAGCGAAAAGACGTAAAAATAAAATCAATTCTCTAGACGATTATAGGCTGCAACCGTCGATTCAGAAACCATCCCTTACATAAGCTCATCCTTATCCTGACACTCCTCACAGCACGACAGACGAGCATTTGAGCGCGGATTGGGGCGCTGCACTTTGCGATACACGGCTGCTGCATCATGAATAAGTAATGACCAGGCCGCCTTTCAAGTGCATCTTCCTTTTTTCTTCTTCTTCTTCTTCTCCTTATTTCAGGCCCCCGCGTTGTTTATTTTTTGTTTGTTTGCACCCCTGTAGAAGAAACAATGGTAGACTTTCCGGTTTTCAAACCGTCAGCTGTTCCGCGCGTTTTCGTCCGTAGCCGAGGCCTATATTTCTATATATTATATATATATATATACCCTGTAATTGTGACGTCACACTTTACCATGCATGCCCATTCTCTGTGCTTCTTGAAAACTTTCTCTCTTTTTTTTTTTTTTTTTTTCAAATCTCCAATTCACTCTTTTGTTTTCTCCGTCACCGGCTGCACGGCGTACGCCCCCCACTGGGGTCCTTTCAGCAGGGTTAAGTATTTAGAAGAGGGATCACATACAAAGAACTCTAATCACACATGCGCATAAGGGCACCAAAAGGCATGCGTGCATAGATAAGACACCGCGCGCTCATTATGTGGCAGCCTCGAGGGCTAATATTTAGGGATGACACACCAAAGAGCAGCTGCACTTCGCGCTCTCACACAGACACAGACGCGCGCGCACACACACACACACACACACACACACACACACACACACACACACACACACACACACACACACACACACACACACACACACACACACAGACGCGCGCGCGCGCACGCAGGCAGGCACACACACGCACGCACGGATGTACATTTGCTCGAAGACTCCTGCAGATTATAATGACTTTGTGAGAGGAATCCAATTTTAGCTGCTACTTGAAAAGCTGAATGGAGTTGTTTGAACCCGTGACGTGGGCGAGTGGCTGTCATTCAGACGGGCGGATGAACCTCCTCACATCATGTCAGCCTCGAGACTTTAATTCCACAACCTGTCGTCATAGGATAACGTTGTCTCAACGCTGAGCGAAAGGTAGCTTCGTTAAATCGATGAAGGGGTCCTTACCTTACATCCCCCCCCCCCCCCCCGTGTATAGCTTCAACAGTCAACTTCTTTAACTGCCCACGCATTAAAATCATGTGAATTCAAAACGGATATATACATATATATATAAATAATTAATTAATTATTATTAACAAAGGATTTAACTACATACTATTCTAACTGTATTAATATCTATAACAACTAAATATATACAAACAAATAATTAATCTAATGAATAGTCTGCCTAAATTCTAATTCGACCAAACAACGGATGCTAATAAATAGGTAGGTAGACTGGGATTCGAGAAGGAAACGATAGAAAACCAATAGGCGATAGTTTGCGATTACGTAGCACTAATTCTCCCTCTCTCTCGCTCTTCCTCCTTTCCTCCTGTCGTTCTCTCTCCTCTCTTTTTCCCATGTGCTCTATCTTGCTCTCTCCCCTAACCCTCCCCCGTCCCTCCATCATTCTCTCTCTCTCTCTCTCTCTCTCTCTCTCTCTCTCTCTCTCTCTCTCTCTCTCTCTCTCTCTCTCTCTCCCCCCTACTCTCCCTCTGTTTCTCTCTGTGTCTCTGCCCCCCCCCCCCCACCATCTCCTTGATGTGATGTTTACGGACGCACAAGTCGCTCGCGCCGCCGCTCGGCATGTCTGCGCGCACGCACGATCAGCGCTGCTGCACTTTGATTAGCAGCAACCGCGCGGACTAGCAGGGAGCGCGTGCAAAGTGAACCGCGAGGGGCACACACACACACACACACACACACACACACACACAGAGGAAGAGGAAGAAGCAGAGTAGGGCAGCGCGAGCGCATAACCACCACCACCACCACCATGGCCTCAAAGGAGACCACCGCGGCGGGCTTCATCAATGTCACCCGGGAAATCACAGGTAAACTACTTAACTACACATCTGCGGATTTGTTTTCGTCGGTGTTGATGTGGCGTAACCGCTGGCTGTCGCCACCTGCGGAGGACGCGTCGAGATGACAAGTCGAGCAAAGGAGCGCGTTCAAGTTCACGGTTCCTTTTGGGTTTTTCCTTTTGCGTTATTAGTTTTTTTTTGTTGCCCCGGTTCGATCGAGTGGAGGGTTTTTCTTCGTTCAGTTCTCGTGACTCAAACTCAGTGTAGCGCCGCGGAAATGTGTCCCGAGGCAACATGGATGGGTACATGGATTTGGGAATCGATTGTGTGTAGATGTTAATCGATCGACCACTTGCTGTATTTTAAATGGACAGGTGTCCAGGTCACACCATCCTATTAGAAATAGTTATTTGTGATTTATTTGTTATTTGAGTTATTTGTGTGTGTGTGTGTGTGTGTGTGTGTGTGTGTGTGTGTGTGTGTGTGTGTTATTGTGGGAATGCAAAGCCTTTATGTGAAGCCAGTGTGCGCAGAGTGAAGGATGCTGACCCCTTGTAGCGCTTGGCTTCACAACCCTGCACACACACACACACACACACACACACACACACACACACACACACACACACACACACACACACACACACACACATTAAGGTGCTAATCACGGAGCGTGTCTCACTGCTAATTACCGTGACATGGCGATAAGTCTCCGCTATTTACCTCAAACCTGGACAGACGGGGATCACATCCATCTGGCCCCGTGATAAGTCCATCACATTAGGGCCACGGTCACACCTGTGCTGCACTGGGCTCCAGGTGGGGGAGGAAGGGTTAATGGGGGTCATCATAGGTACAGCTGACACCTCCCGCCCACCCACCTATCCCCCATCGCTGGAATTTCCAGCACCATCGTGTGTGTGTGTGTGTGTGTGTGTGTGTGTGTGTGTGTGTGTGTGTGTGTGTGTGCAACAGTAGAGTGGGTTAAGGGGTTTAAGTGATTGGGTTTTACCCAGCTTTACGTCTCTTACACTGTTTGTCTTGGTTTGATCCCTACCTTCGATCTGTCTGTTTGCAAGGCACGCACACACACACACACACGCACAGGCGTACGCTCGCACGCACACACACACCCACACACACCTCTCCTATGATGCTATGGCTGCATGTTAGCAGTGTCGGAGACTCATTCACAGTTCTCTTTGGATGTAGCACACCGTGTGAAGCAGTACCCAAGTAAAAAGGTCTTCATCGTCATGGTGGGGCTCCAGACATGCAGCATGGATAACACCTGTTCATGCCGGTTCATTGTGTGTGTGTGTGTGTGTGTGTGTGTGTGTGTGTGTGTGTGTGTGTGTGTGTGTGTGTGTGTGTGTGTGTGTGTGTGTGTGTGTGTGTGTGTGTGTGTGTGTGTGTGTACTGTAACTGGACCGGCAGGGTGGGTGACAGAGGTCGAGGTCAAGGCTGTGGGTGTTGACGCTAATCTGCTATCTTTGGTGCGGTACTGTTGTTATGTGAAGGCTTACCTGGGCCACGACGAACGAGCTCCAAGGGTTTGTTTCAGTCTGTGTTTCGTCTGAGGGGTGGCGCCGAATGACTAATGAATGGCACTGAACCGCGTTGTGACAATAACGTAGAAGGCCAACCATCTGCCATGGTGCATTTGGTCCGTAATCTTTTGGACTATTGAGAATGGGGAAAAAAGGGACATTGCTAAACACGGTTTATTACACGCAAACAAATAACAACTTAACAAACAACATTTTAGACTGCATGCAGAACCCACAGTATTGACAACAGTCAGAAGAGAGATTGGGCCAGTGCAGTTTCCATGAATAGTGTCAAATCTTTTTAATATTATGATGATATCAGTGTTGTGTTTGATCTCTAATGAGGTCACGCTGGTCCAGCCAGTCTGGTTTCGACCCAGAAATACCTAGCCTATATAGCTTCGTCCATGAGACCACCAGTAAGTCTGTCTAGCTTGGTCCATGAAGCCACTAGCCTGTCTAGCTTCGTCCATGAAGCCACTCGTCTATCTAGCTTGGTCCATGAAGCCACTCGTCTATCTAGCTTCGTCCATGAAGGAACCAGCTAGCCTTGGACCATGAGGAACTAGCCATTCTAGCTTGGTCCATGAAAGAACCAGCCATCCTGTCAAGCTTGGTCCATAAGGAGCCAGCCATTGTCCATGAAGGAAATGGCTAGTCTGACAAGCGTGGAGAAACCAGCTAGCTGTTCTAGCTTGGTTGCGTAGCCTGAAGCCGCCAGCTAGTCTTTACTCTCCAACTGGTTCCAGGAGAAGAGGCTTGGTGGTTCTCTCTCCTAAAACTCTGAGGCTAAAAATAGCACATTTATGATCCCTCAGCAATCGCTGCTGCCATTGTGTGGGTGCACGTGCGTGTGTGTGTCTGCGTATCTGTGAGTGTTATGTAACTGTATTAATATTTCCCCCACCCGCTCCACAGAGAGCATCCGGAAGGTTCTTGACAAGCAACCCATCAAGTTTGTGCGAGCCATCAAACAGGACACCAAGAGCAGCCGTTCCGAAGACCGCATCCTGGTAAGACGACCCCTTTTTCTTCTTCAGGTCTTCCTGCTGGGCAACGACCAGATTCTAGTAGTTCTGTGTGTGCTTCTGGAACCGAGTCTTTAAGATTTAGGTTTGGATTCAGATTTAGATTTATCGCCCTCATAGAGGTCGTTGTGTTGTCATTAGTTACACAGTTGGTACATGAAACACCTAGCAGAACACCTTGCATAACACAAGAAACAAACACACTTGAACAAAAGAACAAAGCAGAAGCAAAGACGGTGGACTAGATAAATACCCACATCCACCATGACATTTATTTACTGAAGGGTTCTCTTTTTATTAAGAAGGGTTGTATTTAGCATAGGATCAAGGGGACATCAGTTGGGATTTCTTTTTAAGAGTTCAGATTGGTAGTTAAACCCAAGCTGCCTTACCAGACTTCCCACACACACACGCATTGGCATACACACACGCACACACACACGCATTGGCATACACACACGCGTAAGAGGACCAGAGTGGACACCATGCCATGGCCTACTGAGTATGTCCTTTACTTTATTAGATGTGGCAGGTTGGCCTTAATGCCTCAGGCAAGGGCTTTGTGTATGTGTGTATGTGTGTGTGTGTGTGTCTGTGTGTGTGTGTGTGTGTGTGTGTGTTTGTGTGTGCATGAATGTGTGTGCGTCTTCTTCTGCATTAAATGTGTGTATTTGTGTGAGTGTTTATGTGATGAAATGTGTGGCCATGTGTTGTAGCATCCGTGTGTGTGGCCGTGTGTATGCATGCGTGTGCATGCGTGTGTGTGGCGTCCAGAAGGGCTGTGGGCAGGTCTATATAATACAGCTTGTGGAGCCACAAGGCCTTCGCTGTTATTGAGACGTCCTCAATTAGTCAGCCGGCACACTAATGACTAATAGCAGCCTCTCTATCAGTCTCGTTCTCCATCTCTCACACACACACACACACACACACACACACACACACACACACACACACACACACACACAGTCGCGTCTGTGTCGCTGCGTCTCCAGCTGCGAAGAGAGACCAAGCCGCTTATTCTATGTTATTCTTGTTGCTCATTTGATCTTTCCTTTGTCTCTGGTATTTATCGCTGTGCTCTGTCATCCCTAAAGCCTGTCTCTCTCTGTGTCTCTCTCTGTCCTTCTCTCTGTCTCTCTCTGTCCTTCTCTCTGTCTCTCTCTAATGTAACTACAACCCCCCCCCCCACTATTTTTTAGCTTCTTCTTTGTTTTTTTTCCAGCCCCTCCCACTTTAACTGTCCATCTCAATTATCCTCCCCTCTTGTGATCCCCCTCCCCCATACACACACACACACACACACACACACACACACACACACACACACACACACACACACACACACACACTGCTGTCGCCACCAACCATTCCCCTCGTCTATAACACTC
The DNA here is from genome assembly GCF_964030765.1 of Micromesistius poutassou. Taxonomy (NCBI): domain Eukaryota; kingdom Metazoa; phylum Chordata; class Actinopteri; order Gadiformes; family Gadidae; genus Micromesistius; species Micromesistius poutassou. Next base: position 10,397 of record NW_028177180.1, read on the forward strand.
CTATCACCAACACCCCCCCCCCCCCCCTCCCAACTCACGCCTACGCCCACTCAAGCACACTTGCATGTGTGCATGTGCACATACACACACGCAGCCTCACCCCATCACCACCATAGCCCTCAAATCCCATCCGTCAACACTTCCACCCCCTGTTTCATACACATACATACATGTAGAGACACACAGCCTCACGTCCCTCCTCACACCCCTCTTCTAGTTTTCAGTCTCTCTCGCCCTCTTTCTCCCCCTTTCTCGATCTCCCGAGGAGGTGAAGGAGATGGAGGATGAGCGTGGGGGGAGGTGCAGGACGAGGAGTGGGCCGGTGGAGTTGGAGGAGGAGGGCGGGGGGAATTGGAGGAGGGCAGGGGGAGGTGGAGGAGGATAGGGCTGGGGTCGGGGGAGGAAAGGGAGGAGGAGGAGGGAGATTCCTACACAATATTCTTTGCTTCTCTCCTGCCTACACTATCTTTCTGAATCTAAATGGGCCCCAGCTAATTCCAGTGGATTCCATCTCGGAGAGAGAGAGAGAGAGAAAGAGAGAGAGATTCAGTTTGTTGTCAAGGTCTACCGTCAGAAATGACTCAATGAATTCCAAACACAGAATTAATTTGACCGGAAGGTTGGATCATGTTGGGAGTTACGTAGGGGCTAGTTAAAAGAAATCAATTTCTCTCTCTTTCTATGTCGGTACACTACACACACATGCAAAGTTATTCATTATTTTTTAAATTTATTTATTTTTAATTCTTAATTCTGTACTGTCTGATGTCACACCTTCACTTCCTGTCCTGGCTCAATACAGTTAATCTCATGTTAAACATGTTAGCAAGAAAACATGTGTACACATAAGCATTGTACACAAAACCTCATCAATGTTATGGAGAAAATGGTAGCTTCACCTGAATTGTTCTCTGATGTTAGAGTTTTAATTGCTGGGTCTTTGAAAATGTAATCGGTTATCATTTGTATTGTTTGGGAATATCTTTGAATCTAATCAGAATCTAATCAGATGCTTAAATCTGTTGCTCCATTGTTGTCCTTTGGTCCACTGAGATTCTGTGCAGCCTCCATCAAGGAGTGTCTACAGTGTGTCACTCTCTCCTCTCACCTCATCCCCTCTTCGCCCTAGAGACCGCTGCTGCTGCTGTCTATGCGTGTGTGTGTTGTCTGTAGACGCTAATCACACACCCGCACGCATGTGCGTGCGAACGCACACGGCCAGGGAACATCTCAGCGTGACGTAGTATAAACACCCAGGTTGGAGTGGCAGAGATTAGCGTGTATGTTACACACACAACATCAATTAAGAAAGTAAGGGGGTGTGTCACATACACACATACATGCATATCCATTATTTGATCATTATTTCCAGATGAGACGCAGCTCTGAGACCCACCATGACCGGTGTTTAAGTGAAGGGTGTCTGTGTGTGGGGGTAGGTTGTGTTGTGTGTGTGTTCGGCATGGCGTAGGAACAAAACTGCAGGATACAAAAAACACAAGTGCTTTGCTCTGGGACCCAACAGCCCCAAAAGATGGAGAGGAGTGGGAGAGACAGAAGAGACAAAGAAGGAACCAAGCGATAGAGTGGAAGTGAAACCACGGGAGACGCACCGCTCTCTCAGCGAGCTGCGTTATCCCGATTGCCGCGTTTGGGCTCTCCTTTTACTTATTTGGTGTGATCGTTGCCCCATTTCCTCCCCCCCGGCTTTGCCTCACTCGCTCCCCCTTGTTCCCCCTCGTTCCCGCATTTCCCCCGCCCGTAAGCCTGCTATTATGGGCTGTGGCGCTGCCATGCGTGGTCGCATGGGATGCAACGCGCTACTGCCTCTTCCATTGCCCTCTTTCATTCCACTCCAAGCGTAGACCTACAAACACTTGCACACACATACAATGGGCCCAGTCGTGTGTGTGTGTGTGTGTGTGTGTGTGTGTGTGTGTGTGTGTGTGTGTGTGTGTGTGTGTGTGTGTGTGTGTGTGTGTGTGTGTGTGTGTGTGTGTGTGTGTGTGTGTGTGTGTGTGTGTGTGTGTGTGTGTGAACCACACAGGCCCGATGCTTGTGAGGTTCCGATCTGTGCCTAAGAATTCAGCCAGTGTGTTTGTTGCTCCTTCCAGTGGGTGGATGTGTTCAACTTGACTGCCGTTTTAGTGAAGAATGTGATTCCGTTGACACTCAGTGATTATGACCGATGATGGCTGTGTGGCTTTCGCCCCTTTGGCATGGAGGCATGGTTAACGACCCCAGTGCATGCTGTGGTTTTCGGGGGGGCAGGGTAGCCTAGCGTTTCAGGTGGTCACAGGCTCTGAGCCGAAAGGTTCTGGGTTCGCTTCGTTGAGCAACATGCCTTAACACCCCCCACCCCCCCCATACCTTCTCCTTGGGGACCTGTTTCTGAACTTGCTGTGAATCACTCTGGATGTAAAGCATCTGCTAAACGGCTGGATGGTAGACGGTTATAGAAGCGCAGCCCGAGGACTTCCTAACCGGGAGATGGTTTTAGATTACAAAACAAAGCCGCAAATGTTGTTGGCACGCGTCGAGGGAGTGCAGCAGGCTGGCAGGGCTGTATATTACATTTAGTCCTCGTAGGAAATGTACCGTTGTTGTAGTTTGCAGTTTCTCCCTTTTTTTTTGGACAGGACTGCTGTTCCCCAGTGTCACTGTAATTCTTCAGTGTGATATCGGCATTCTGCCTGGAAACCTGCGCTGTGCTGTTACGTTGTTGTCGATAGCGCAACGTCTCCGGGTGTTTGTTTCACACACTCTTCCTGTGAAAAAAAGGCCCTTTCTGACTCCCACACCTGTGACGGCGAGGCTTTCGTTTGTCTCCATTTTTTGTATCGGTGCTACTATTTAGTCATTTAGCAGACGCTTTTATTATTGGTGTCCAGCAGTGGATTCGGATATCACTAATGGCCTGGCAGGGTAGGATGATGCGATGTGTATTTGTTACGGACTTTGGGTTTCTCACCCAGAACCTTTGGCCTTTGAATGTCAGACTCCCTAACTGCTAGACCAGATCTTTGCCCTCTATAAAACAACGTGTAGTGTCTAGAGGCTGCTTCTCCAGCCAGTGTTTCCAGTTTATACAGTGGGCTGCATTCCGGTTGTCTTGTCTATCTAGCGATTGGCCTCAAGCTTCTTGCTAAATCCCCCAGATGTCTCACTCCATCTCCAGCTGTTTTTGTCATTGATTTCCAGATGTTTTCTCGATCTCCGTAGTACCCACTGTTCCGATCGTTGTTGGTCAAGAAGCTCAGTCTTCCACCGACTCCGCTCGGGTAACGGGGAGACATCAGTGTGGCATTACAGGGAGCGTTTCAGTGATCTGACCTTTACTTAACACCCGGCCATATGGCCACTTCATCGCAAACGTGATTGGCTACAAAGTCTCAATGCTGTGATTGGTCAGATCATCAACGTCTACTTTAATGACACTGAAGTAGCTCAGCTGTCCCAATCAGTCCCGACCCCGCATAGCTCCTCTTATTGCGGTACTGCTGGAGTGCGATGCTCCAGATTGAAGGGCTAAGTAAACACAGTTGGAAAACGGAACTGTTTCAGTCTCACGAGTGGGGGGGGGGACATTTTTGGCAAAAATGTATAAAGTTGTTACCCTAACAGGGGAAATTCTCTGTACAATACATGAAGTCTGTTGAGTCGGGCTGAAAACGTTTCCCCGGAGTAGTAGCTTTCTATAAGCGGTGCACTCTGGCTGTGACGTTGGTTTTGACAATGTCCTGACAACGCCCTCGCATTTGCTCCGATGGAACACCACTCAAACCTTAACGAACGTCACCGGCGCTCAGATCGCCAATTCTTTTTTGAGGCAGCAATTCTCCTGCTAAAACGTGGGTTTACTTACCCTTTAAGCACAAGAAAGGAGGCGGCCCCCTAGAGCATTCTAGTGCTGTATCTATGTCAACTGTCTTGGTGAACCCTGTGTGCTTGACAAAAAACGTCTAGACTCATGGCTGATTCAGCTACTTCCTGCTGCCTTTACCGTCAACGGAAAGCTAGGGAGTTCCAGAAACCATTTTGTGTGTGTGTGTGTGTGTGTGTGTGTGGGTGTGGGTGTGGGGGTGTTGGGTTGCGTTAGAATCAATAGGCAACCTTCAAAGCTTGGCAGGTACATGTTGAAAGGTTAATTAAGGTTGTAGTGATTGGAAAGCCGCGCGCGAGGAAGTCTATGCTTTTTATGGCTTTTTCCCCCCTGATCTATGGGTTTCATACACTCTACGCAGCTTAATTTGATGAGGCAGAGGAAAATAATAAGCAGCGGTGATCGTGATTCATTTCTTTTTCTCAATGCATTAAAAAAATGTGTCATTGAGCAGACGTTTTTTACCGAAAGCGATGTTACATTGAGTTTGTGGAATGTTTCACCATGTCGCAGACATATTTGTCCAAAGTGCAGCGGATGACATGAGACGCATGTCACCGAGGAGCAGGCAGGGGGTGTTAAACATGACCACCCTGTCCTGCCCCACCATTAGCATGTTGTCCCAGGGGGGTGGAGTCACCGTGTGCCTCATCCGCTGTCGTCTGAACAACCACATAACTCATGACAACACGCGCGGACACGCCGTGTATTTAAACGCGGGACAGGGAAGGCCGCAGAGGACAGAAAGTCAACAACAATACGGCGACAATACCTCTTTGATGGGGAAAATCGAATGGGGAATCTTTTTCGTCGAGACTCGAATCGGATAAAGCAAGCATACTTTAGAGAAAAAAAAGAAACCCCAAAGTTTGGACTCTTCTTGGGTGGGGGCTGGCGACGAAGTTGCACGATGCGTTGTGCACTATCCGTGTCTTTGGGAGCGGACTGAGGTGCCCGTGTACTCGTTCAGTGTAGTTGCCAATGCTATTCTCCTGGTTTCTAAGGGAGCCGGGATTGGTTTAGCTTGTCGCTATTGCTTTTCCCCACAGGGGAGTGTGTTGGGCTTCGCTCCCCAATTGTACGAGGGGAGAAGAGGTCTTGTTTAATTTATTTCCAACAGTGGGTTTGGGTTGTCACCGTCATCGCTGCGTCTGGGTAGTGGGGGGGGGGTTACAGTTCAGAACCAGAAGCGGTGGTCCCCATGGAGAGTGTATATGTGGTGTTGGGACAGACCGCACTCTCTCTCTTGCTTTGTGTCCCCATCGGGGAGACAGATGGAGAGTGGAAGAGATTTTTCTGTCGCGCTCCTCTCTTTTTCTTTCTCTCTCTCCCTCGTCCCTTCTCTCTAGCTTGCTCGCTCTTTATTTGAGTCTCTTGCTGTCTTAACCCTCTCTAACACTCTCAAAACAATCTTTTTTGTCTAACACTATCAATCACCTCTCTCTCTCTCTCTCTCTCTCTCTCTCTCTCTCTCTCTCTCTCTCTCTCTCTCTCTCTCTCTCTCTCTCTCTCTGTTTGTTTCTATACCACCGGGGCTAGTTATCGCGACATATTTTCGCTACTATAAAGCATTCTAGTTGCATCACAGCGATTCATATTTAATTAGCCTGTTGTGTGCGTTCTGCCCTCGCACTCCCACCCTCTCCTTCAGTTCTAGATGTGTGTTTCTCTCAGTTCTCTCGTTCCCCTATCTCATCCTTCTTTCCCTTTTTACTGTCGTCTTTTCATCTTGCTTTCCCTCCATCCATCTCTCCCTATGGTTATTGTCATTATCTCTCCTTAGTTCCCTGCCTCTGTCTGCGTCTACCTCTGTCTTTCTGTCTGTCTGCCTCTTCCTCTTGGTCTCTCTGTCTGTCTGTCCCGCTGCCTCGCTCTCCATCTGCCTTGTTTATCTGTCTCAAGGTCTCTTGTCTTTTTCTGAGGGGATCTGGAACAGCTTCTGATTCATGAGAGCTTTGCATTTCAAATCACTAAAGTCTCGTCATTTGGCTTCTTCTCTCTCTCTGTTCGAGTCCTCCATCTCCCTCGGTTTCCTCTCTTGCTACCCCCCAATCCTCTCTCCATCTCTCTCTGCAAAGCTACATGCCCGATCTCACTCCTTATCTTCCATTCTCTAATGTCTACTTATAAACAGGACCTGGGGCACGTGTGCTTTCAAAACCACACACACACACACACACACACACACACACACACACACACACACACACACACACACACACACACACACACACACACACACACAGTTCAGGGCTGTGTTTTTATGAGGCGGCAAAGAGGAGGAACGGGGGTGTGAGGGAGACAGAAAGAGTTTGGGAGAGATTGCAGCAGGAGAGGATGCAAGAGGGAGGGAGGAAGTGAGGGGGGGGGGAGAGAGATGGAAGAGATGAGATGTTGTCAACTCAGCAAGGTGCAGTGTTATGTTTGTGCGGCTGAGCGTGCGTGTGTGCGTGTGTGTGTGTGTGTGTAACAGAAATCAGTACGAGATGCAGCTGCAACTTGTGTGTTTGTTTTAGAATGTCCTTGTAGCTGGACGAGGGAGCCCATAAGCGGCAAGAACTGGCACCAGTTGGGATTCCAATTCCCGAATAGACGCATGCGCGCGCACGCACTCACACACTTACTTTGATTTGTACTGTCCCGTTTGAAGAAACCCAGCACTCTGCAGCTCATGATTAATATAACTACTGTCCTCTCTGCCCCACACAAACACACACACACACACACACACACACACACACACACAGAGTGCTGCTTGTTTGTTGTTTCCGTGCACGTGCGTCCCATCTGACATGCACGCTCCTGCCCTGCCCCCCCAGTCTGGCGAGTCCTTTGAACTTTCCTGACACCTCCCGCACCCCCTCTCCCCATCACCAGCATCAACACCATCGGCAGTCATACCCCACCACCACCATCCCTCTCTTCTCCACCTCTTGCATCTCATCAGCCCCTCCTCCTCTCCACGCGCCCACGAACTCTGCCAACCACGGCTCCACCCCCTGTAGTCTGTTCTCCCCTAAAGCCACGGGACGCCACCATCTAGCGGCCCACGCCGCCGCGCCGGGGCACGCCGCGGTTCAGTTTGAAAGCGGTGCCGCACATGATGTAGCTGTTTTCTGCAGTTGTTTAATCCAATGAGGAAAGAATGACAGGTGGGCGCCGAGCGGCTTCGGCTGCGTGCGCCGTAGCTCTCTGGGCTTCTTAACACCAGTCAACCGGCCACGCCCCCCACAGCCCCTCTCAAACAAACGGCCTGTCTGTCTTTCTCTTGGTCTCTCTGTCTCTCTCTGTGTGTCTCTCTCTCTCTCTCTCTTTCTCTCTCTGTCTCTCTCTCTTTCTGTCTGTCTGTCTCTCTTTCTCTCTGTCTGTCTGTCTCTCTCTCTCTCTCTCGCTCTGTCGGTCTCTCTGTCTCTCTCTCTCTCTCTCTCTCTGTCTCTGTCTGTGTCTCTCTCAGTCTCTATAGTTTCTGTCAGGCTGCACTAGTCACTTTTTGTTTCTGTCTCTATGTCGGTATGTCTCTCCGTCTTTGTCTCTCTATGTCTCTCTCTGTCGCTATAGTTCTTCACTGTTAGGCTGCACTAGTCTCTCTGTCTCTCCGTCTCTGTCTCTCTATCTCTCTGTCTCTCTCTCTGTCTCTTTAGTTCTTCACTGTCAGGCTGCACTAGTCTCTCTTTGTTTCTATTTCTTCTCTTGTGTCTGTTCTTCCTCTTCTGGTATGACAGGCATGGGTGCCCCCCTGGCTGCACCCCCACCCCC
>NW_028177179.1:0-15337 GCF_964030765.1 Micromesistius poutassou
TTCTATATTATTACATTAGGGTCAAAATGGAGCAAAGGGTGGGAGGGGAGGGGGGGAGGGATGGAGGGGGGGAGGGGTGGAGAGGGATGGAGGGATGGAGGGGGGGAGGGATGGAGGGATGGAGGGGGGGAGGGGTGAGGGGTTGGAGGGGGGGAGGGGTGGAGGGGGGGGAGGGGTGGAGGGTTGGAGGGGGGGAGGGGGAGAGGGGTGGAGCCTCACCTCTCCAGGTCGTCCCTCATCAGGTCCCAGCGGCCCAGCCCCGTGGGGTAGATGGGCCACACCGCCGGACCCCCCTCCCAGAACGTCCACGCGGGGTACATGATGTCCTGATAGTCCGCCGTCTGATCGTCACACACACACACACACACACACAGTCGGCACACAGACACACACAGACACACATGTACATAGTCATCATAAACGCACACGCATACACAATCAACACACACAGACACACTAACAGTTATCACACATGCACATATACACAGTCATCACAAACACACACATAGTACTGACACACACACAGTCATCACACACACGCACACAGAATCAACACATACACACATACACACAGTCATCAAACACACACACGTCCTTCTTGTGAGGCGCTCTGTGTTTCTCTCGGAGCGCGGTGGAAGCTAACCTTACTGAAAGAGAGGACGGGGAAGGTGGGCTGCACCCAGCCCGGGGCTTGTGGGTAATCTCTGACATTGATCACCATCTCCATGTCGGCCAGCCTGTCAATCACCTGCAGGATGAAATGCTCCACTCCACTGCACCTGAGAGGCAGGCACACAGACACACACACACACACACACACGCACACACACACGAGTTACACACACACACACACACACACACACACACACACACACACACACACACACACACACACACACACACAGGTGAGTTATTCCGAAGAACAGGCAGAAGACAGAACCGGGTCCCAGGTGGGTTTTCTCTCCGTTCTGTTCGATGAGAAAGTAACAGAATATAAAGTAGCACATGTTTTTGTTTTGAACTTCCGCTTTGACAGCCAAATTTCCCATCTGGGATTTACAGAGAACTTTCTACTTTGACTTTCAGTGTGAAGCCTGCAGCCGTCGCATAACAAGATTAAAAAGAAAATAGGGTTTTCTTCTACTTTGGTCGATGTTAGTCCATCAACTTCTACTCCGCTCGCTGGGAATGCAAGGGGCTTCCCTGGAGACCCAGCGTTCTCGCGAGAGCACAATTTGTATTTGCTTAGCGAGTCACTCTGGGAACGAGCAACATACTCACTCCCTGATTCCCCTGGATCCGAACATTAACCAATCACATCGCTGTATCTGATAGAGGCGGGGCCAAAAGCGTTGGCCAAAAGCTGTTTTAATACGGCGAGAGTCTTATCTATTGGTTAGCTCCGCTGGTCTGGATACGTCACCCCTTGTATTCCTCTGATTGGTCGTAGTGTTATCCAATTGCGTGCAGTGATATTTTCAAATGCACGCTTTGTGTCATCCCTCGAGTTGGGCCATTTTCATTAAAGCGACTTACAACCATCTTCTATTCACACAGTGACGGCGGAGTCGACCATGCAGGGGCGACAGCCAGCGCATCGGGAGCATTTAGAGTTAGGCGTCTCGCTCAGGGACACCTCGACACTCCCGGGGGAATCGAACTAGCAAACCTTCCGGTTACAAGTTCAACCCGCCGTACCTGTTCCTGAGCTACTGCCACCCCACCGGATCTTCGGTGTCGGGAGTCTCTCACCTGGCTGGGAACATGCAGTTGTTCTCGCGGTAAAGTTTGTGCCCGATGATTTTGGTAGTGGGTCCCGACCCCACGACGCACGGTGCTGGCCATCAGCCTCTCCGACACGCCCCCTTGGAAAGGACGCAGGTCGTCCTGAAGGACCCTGGGAAAAAAAACCCGGCGGGAAACGGAGTTAGCTAGGACGCTAGGACGCTAGGATAGGAGGAGCTAGGATAAGGATCGGTCGGTATGCTGTGATTACGAACTGTGGTCGCAGTTTGTTAAATAGTTAAGAAATGCCCTCTAGTGGTGAGTGATAGATTAACGCCACTTTTTTTGTGTCAATTAGTAAATTAGTAAGTTAGTTCAATAGTTAAAAAGTGAACACGAATGTGTGAGATGGTGGCTTCTTGGGCCTGACCTGGATCCCCTAGTAAGCATAAGCACCATCTAGCATCTAGGGCGTTCTTCCACCACCTGAGAGGTTCCTTCTCCTCCGAGATAAACCCCAACCTGCCACTAAATGACCCGTCTCTCTATTCATTGCTCAAGGCGCTTCGGATAAGAGGCTCTCGCCAAACGACCACATAGTGATCTAGGATCAGTTATAATAAACAAAAGTCAGCATTTTGAATGAACCAAAACAAGGATTCTCAACGGTCGCGGAGCATATGCCAAAGCTTCAAGAAGTCCAAGAATAAACAAACGTTTCAATGTTATTTCATTTTTCAATGGCTTTTTTATTGACTTCCGCCCCAAACTGTGTTTTCAACAATAGACATTGTTCATCACTGCAGTAATGGTAAATAAATATTTTTTATAAATATATAATACAAAAATATATTTTTGGGTCATGATTTCGTGACACATGTGGGTCCTGAGACCAGTGGATGACTGCTGAACTAGAAACAACAACATGTATCTACTGATTACAGCCAGGACAAGAACAGGTAGCCGACCGTATAACTCACCTCAGATGACAGCTGCAGTTGACCGGACTGCAGGGAGCGTACTCCTCCACAGCTCTTGAAATGGTCCTTTGAATGTTTGGCCACTGCTTGTCTGATTTACCTGCAGGGAAGCACATATACACGTGTGTATGTAAGCATTTTAGTGGCGCTCACCTGCCTGCTGGCAATAATCCCATATCAATAAGCCCTCCTTAAGTATCTGATGGTCTGTTTAGAGGACCCAGGAGGACTTGAGAAAAGTACAGTAGGCTATATCTATGGCTACTTAAACACATCAACGGTATATGTGTCTATAACAGTCTATATAATGGGGACTGGTTGTTTAAAGTTACTTGCATTCGCTAAGGTTACCCAAGCACAGAAGACAGTGTTGTGGTGTGTGTGTGTCTGTGTGTGTGTGTGTGTGTAAGTACGTGGTTGCATGGTTTCATTCCATACAGTGTTTACGTTTAGTTTATAAACCCATGCTATTAAGTTTGACACACTTATTGCAAAGGAAGTGCATAACAAAAGAGAAATCGCGCTTATAGCTCGATCGCTAGTAGTGAGCCAACTAGATAATGCTAGAATATCTTTCACTTCCAGGGGGGTACACTGGCCTCCTTCATGCCGGGTCTCCTACCTGATGCACCGGTCACACACAGCTGCAGAACCGGGAGGAAGAGCAACACTATCCCCGGCCGTAGAAGAAGCTCCATTTTCCCTGGCGCGTCTACTTGTGACTGATGGGTTTTTCATCGACTGGTGGTGTCTGTGTAAGGAAGGGATCGGGCTACCGGCTGTATCGGCCCTCAGCTAGTACGGGCTGTGTCGGCGTTACGGTAGTGCGCACCGGCCACAGGACTACCGTAATTACATGCAATGCGAGCTTTTTTTTTTTTTTAACTTTTCACAGATGGCAGTGTTTTAACCGTTTTACTATTAAATAGAAAAACATACATGAAACAACTACAAGGTCACGATGCACATTTCTATTTTGGTAATTTGGTGCCTAAATGTTAAATATTTTCTCAATTATATTGTTTTATATTTCCGGCTGGTACAAACAGATCCATTTTATTTATCACATCCCCCCAACATTGCACACTACTATCACATGTTTTAGAAGTTAACTTTTTGTTTTCATGAATCTGAACTTTGTTGTTGTATTTTAAATAAGGCAGGATGAAAGGAGCAAATCCAGTGTAGTTTCTCACTCTCACGTCTAAGTATGTCAAAGAGTTCCACAAGAATTGAGTGAGGTGGTTCATCCCAAGATAGATTACAATAGTAGGTGATGGGGAGGAGACATGTTGGAGAGAGAGACAGAGAGAGAGAGAGAGAGAGAGAGAGAGAGAGAGAGAGACAGAGAGACAAAGGGAAAGGCAAAGAGAGAGAGAATAGAGAGAGAGAGACAGAGAGAGAGAGACAGAGAGACAAAGGGAAAGGCAAAGAGAGAGAGAATAGAGAGAGAGATAAAGAAGAGAGAGAGAGAAAGATAAAGCAGAGAGAGAGAGATAAAGAAGAGAGAGAGAGAGATAAAGAAGAGAGAGAGAGAGAGATAAAGAAGAGAGAGAGAGAGAGAGAGATAAAGAAGAGAGAGAGATCCACACAGAGCAGGCTCCTGAAGAGCCGGGGCAGCCAGCCACACGCCGCCGTCCCACGCAGCAGGAAGTCGGGTCGACTCAAACGACGGAACGGGAACCAAAGCGACCTTCAGCGCTCTCATCGAGACCCATCGCCGTGGAAACAAAGTCCTACCTCTTCTCCTCCACCACCACCACCACCGCCACCAACACCACCTCCCACCACCACCACCACCATGCAGCCTGCCCCCCCGGGCCTCCTCTGCGCTCTGGCCCACGGCTGCCTCCTCTTCGTCAGCCTGGGCTGGGCCGAGGAGGGCCTGGAGTTCCCCAACTTCGACGGGCGGGACCGCGTGCTGGACGTGCACGAGCGCAACTACCGCAAGGCGCTGCGGCGCCACGACATGATGTGCCTCTTCTACCACGAGCCGCTGCCCGCCAGCAAGGCCCTGCAGAAGCAGTTCCAGATGGCCGAGCTGGTGCTGGAGGTAAGGGTGGAGGGTGGGGGTTGGGGGGGGGGTAAGGGTGGTGGGGGGTGGAGGTAAGGGATGGTGGAGGTAAGGGATGGGGGTGGGGGGTAAGGGTGGAGGTGGGGGGAGGGTGGAGGTAAGGGTGGTGGGGGTAAGAGGGGGTGGGGTAAGGGGGGTGGTGGAGGTAAGGGTGGAGGTGGGGTTGGGGGTAGGGGAGGTAATGTGGGGGGGTGGATGTAAGGGGGGTGGATGTAAGGGGAGTGGAGTTAAGGGTGGGGGTGGAGGTAAGGGTGGTGGGGGTAAGGGGGGGTGGAGTTAAGGGTGGCGGTGAGGGTAAGAGGGGGTGGGGGTAAGAGGGTGTGGGGGTAAGAGGGGGTGGAGGTAAGGGTGGGGGTGGAGGTAAGGGGGGTGGAGTTAAGGGTAGTGGGGGTAAGAGGGGGTGGAGTTAAGGGTGGGGGTGAGGGTAAGAGGGGGTGGGGGTAAGGGGGGGTGGAGGTAAGGGTGGGGTTGGGTGATGCTGGGGGTAAGGGTTGGGTGGTGCTTGGGGTAGGACAGAGGTGGTGTTGGGTGGGGTTAAGTGGGTGGGGGGGTGGGGTTGGAAGTGAAGTGAATTACTTTAATAAATTGAATTTAATTGAGTTTAATTGAATTTAATTGGATGGAACAAAATAGAATATAAATCATACAACGGAATAGACTATACTAGAATACAGTAGAATTGATGGTGGAATAGAATAGAACGGGATATCTAACAGTCGAATAATAAAGCAGAACACGGAATGGCTCGGAATAGTGTCAGCATTGTTATGGCAGTAGAGACAATCTCCTCTTTCTGTGTAATCAATCACTTGTGGCACTTGGTCCAACATAAGTTCTCTAAGTTCTCTAAGTAGTATAAGTTCCTCTAAGATAAAGAGACAATTATTATCACCAGCCAGGCCGAGGTTATCTTTCCATCCTGCAGCAGACACCTCGCTGCATATCATGTGTCAGTCAACATGTACCAAGTGTCTCCTAAGCTTGTAAGTATTCACAAGACTCCGATTTTGCTGTCACGCCGCTAAGCTAACATGTCATAACATGTCAAGCAATCTCCCGAACAAACCGCCTGACCTCGTCCTCGTCAACCCACTTAGCGTCACCGTTAACATTTCACCCGTTTGACGTTCCGAACCGTTCCTCCGTGCGAGGTATTAGCAATGCTCGAGTTTTCCGAAATTTCGGGCCCCCGTCAAACGGTGAATCCGGCCCTCGTGGAGAAACGCTCCTATGTGGTTAGCGTGCGTCCAGGGAACGTTTCTAGGTCATTCTTTTAATTATAGCTTGCTCCCAAAACTATTTTCTCCCGCCTGGCTGTGAACCAGATATCACTGAGACTTGCCTGTTCAGTTTGACATGCGCTCCGCTTTTTAACCTAATTATCGGAACCTTACGGTACGACGACAGCTTTGCTCCCGAAGTTTTAGTGCATCGGGAAATCAGCGGTTAGGCTCCCCATGCAAGCATGAGCTACAGTTACAGAGTTTAGTCTTGTCTTGTTTGCGTAAATTAGTTCTGTTGCACCTGAGGGCTTTAAGGCCTACCCTAAAGCTGGCATTCTAAGCACACACACACACACACACACACACACACACAGAAACACAGACACAAAGATAAACCTAATATTTGTGATTAGCCAACTCTGATACCATACGGATGCCAGGTTTGGTTTTTTTGTGGTTTTATGATTGACTGCCTTTGCACTATTCAGAATTATTTAACTAACCCTTTATTTATTGTAAATATTACTTTGTTTATTCATTTTACCTAATTTGATCCTTTTGTACTTATTGCACCATGGCTCAGAGACAAACGCAATTTCAATTCCTCTATTTGTCTCACACATATTTTGGAATTGACCATAAAGCTGACTTTGAACTTTGAACTTTGAACTGTGTTCGATGACCACCATATTGTTCTGGTTCACGGATGACCGAGACAATGTCAACGTACTCGAGGGTAAAGTCTGGGGGATGAATATCACTTAACGATAATGCTAACGCTAACGCTAATCCATCCTTTTTGCTAATTCCCAGCTGAGTAGTATCACTCTATGAGAATGTTGATAATGGTGATGATGATGAACATCGTTATTCTCATTATGTTTATCGTCATTATTTAGGATATTATCCATCTTATGGTGGAAATGTACTGGAAGTATTGACCCTTATGGGTATGTGTAGGCGTGTATGTATGTATGAAGGTAAGTGTATGCATGTATATGCAAACACAGTATGTATGACATTTGTTTGTTACTCTTAAAAATGTGAGAAGGGGGGGGCTTGATATAAGCTGAAGCTTCTGCCTTTGGTTACGACCCAAAAAAAAAAATTCATTCATTCATTCATTCATTCATTCCCAGCTGACCGCTCAGGTTCTGGAGGACAAAGACATCGGGTTCGGAATGGTGGACGCCCAGAAAGACGCCAAAGTGGCCCGAAAACTCGGTACGTCTCCTTTGCTCAAACCCACGCACTACCGCACGGTATTAGCAATTTGTGACATCACAGGTAGAAGGAACCAATCAGGGCAGAGAATGCCCTGTTGCATATCGGTAGAAGCTGCTTTATTTTTAACTAGAGTAAAAGGGTGGACTTTTGCGGACCCTTTTGAGTCATTTCCAGTGAAAACGTACAATATTAATTAGAGTAATAACTATTTTGTTTTGGCCCAAAGGCAAACGTATCTCAATTCCAGGGGTCTGCCCTAGCTTAAAGGAGACATACATACCACCATATATACCTATACCACCAGGTGTGAGTGTGATTAGCCGTAACAAGCCGCTTTGAAAATCGGCCTCTTCTGACATCACAAGTGGGCGTGTCCACCTAGATGTGTGACGGATGAGATGAGATGAGACGGCTTGGAACGGCCAATCACGCATAACACGTCACCTTTAATACAAACCCTGTGATCCAAAACGGCGTCTCCTTCCCGCGGGGTCCAGGCCTGCAGGAGCTGGGCACGCTGTACGTCTTCAAGGACGACCGCGTCATCGAGTTCGACGGCGAGTTCTCGGCCGACACGCTGGTGGAGTTCCTGCTGGACGTGAGTGGTGTTGAGTTCATGGGGGGCCGCTCTCGAAATGCATTGTGGGTTCCCGTCCGTTCCGTCGGCTCCGTTGTCGTTGCGTCAAAAAAAGTTGAGACAAAATTGTTCGACTTTTCAGGCAGGCGACGGATCCGTCGGGCCAATCAGATCGCGTTATGCAAATATATACGCAAAATACACCAATGAAATCGCCTTTGTGATACAACCCGGGAAAACAACAATATATCGCTGTGGGTACAGTAAGGATGTTCATAGAATCAAGTGCCAAGCACTAACCATCACTAGGTTAACCCGTTCCCCGTATACACTAACCATCACTAGGTTAACCCGTTCCCCGTGTACAACAGAGATAGCTAGGATCAGATGGTACACAACTTAGTACCATAACTAAATACGACATACAATAGGTGCGTACATTAAGTACCAGGACGTACGACATACAACAAGTAGGACGGGTGGGAGGGGGGTGGCTATGCAGAGTCTCTAGGTGAACTCTGAACGGGGTCGTCTCATGGTCGGTTTGTCGTACGTTTCTTTGACGTTGACGGTAACAGACGTTATGTCGTGTTTTAGGCGTAGAAGTCTTCCCCCACATTGTTCAAGATCTACCACCAAAGAGGGGGAAAAGCTTCTGGAATCTCCATATAAGGAGTGCCCATATAAGGAGTCCTGTTAGGAGAGTTTGTGACATCACAAGTCGAATGAACCAATCACAGCACCGGTATGCGAATATGGGTTCGATAGCTAGACAGGTGGTTGTCAGAAACACAGGATTAGCGGAAGAATTTAACATTTTCAACAAAGAGGTCAAAGGGTCATGTTTCTGCCGTGTCACATCCTGCACGGCATTTTTACATTTCAAACGGCGGTAAAAATATATATCTTAAAGTGTAATCATTCAGCTCGTTAAACGTTCTGACGGTTGGAGGGACGGGGGTAACGTTACGTTTGAAACGTAACTTTGTCCGGACAGGACGCGGAATGTAGCGAGCCCAGTGCTATCGGCTTCCAAGCACTGGACACACGATACCGCCTAGACAGCAGGTGTGTGTGTGTGTGTGTGTGTGGGTGTGTGTGTGTGTGTGTGTGGGTGTGTGTTTGTGTGTGTGAGTAAGTGAGTGAGTGGTTGAGTAGATGTGTGTGTGTGAGTGTGTGTGTGTGTGTGTGTGGGTGTGTGTTTGTGTGTGTGAGTAAGTGAGTGAGTGGTTGAGTAGATGTGTGTGTGTGAGTGTGTGTGTGTGAGTGACCAAGTGTGTGTGTGTGAGTGACCAAGTGTGTGTGTGTGTGTGTGTGTGTGAGTGGCTGAGTGACTGAGTGAGTGCGTGTATGTGTCTGAGTGATTGAGAGAGAGAGGGAGGGAGATAGAGAGAGAGAGTGTGTGTGTGTGTGTGTGTCTGAGTGATTGAGAGAGAGCGAGAGAGAGGGAGAGAGAGAGAGAGGGGTAGAGAGAGATAGAGAGAGCGATAGAGAGTGTGTCTATGCGAGTGATTGAGAGAGAGAGAGAGAGAACGAGAGAGAGAGAGCGAGAGAGCGAAAGAGAGAGAGAGAGAGAGAGAGAGAGCACTCCCGGTGTGCTCTCTCGCCCCAGGTGCTGGAGGACCCCGTGGAGCTGATCAGCAACGCCATGGAGCTGCGTGCCTTCGAGAGGATGGAGGAGGACATCCGCCTGATTGGCTACTTCAAGGGGGCCGACTCCTGTCAGTCTGACAGTGTGCGCGTTTGTGTGTGTGTGTATGTGTGTGTCTGTGTGTGTGTCTGTATGTCTGAACATGTCTGTCTGTAGATGTCTGTGTGTGTCTGTTTATGTGTGTGTGTGTGTGTCTGTTTATGTGTTTATGTGTGTGTGTGTGTGTGTATATGTGTTATTTGTGTCTATATGTCTGTACATGTGTGTGTCTGCTGGGTGTGTGTCTGTCTATGTGTGTGTGTCTGTACGTGTGTGTGTGTGTGTCTGTACGTGTGTGTGTGTGTGTCTGTACATGTGTGTCTGCTGGGTGTGTGTCTGTCTATGTGTGTGTGTCTGTACGTGTGTGTGTGTGTGTGTGTCTATACATGTGTGTATATGTATGTGTGTGCCTGTACATCTTTACATATATTCATGTCTGTGTGTCTGTGTGCGTATGTGTGTGTGCACGATGCATGTACATGTATATGCGCGCATACATGCTCTCCTCGCCACCCCCCCCGCCCCCCTCCCCTCCCACCAGTCACTAACGAGGTGTGGGGGCTTAATTGAAGAGTCCGGGCGGTGACCAATGGAGTGACACTTGATTGGCGCGGCTCCTCTTGGAGTTTCCTCCCGGGGAGCCTTTAAATAGCTCTGCTCGTTAGGGCCCGACGGCCATTAAGGCCCCAACACACAGAGAGAGAGAGAGAGAGAGAGAGAGAGAGAGGGGGGGGGGGGAGAGTGAGGGATGGTGAGAGAGATAGAGAGAGAGAGATGGGGAGAGATAGAGAGAGAGGGAGAGATAGAGAGAGAGGGAGAGGGAGAGAGAGAGAAGAGGGAGAGAGAGAGAGAGGGATGGGGAGAAGCAGGAAAACGCCGGCTTTGTTAGCGGGGAAGCGATTCGATCGGCTGCAGGTTCAGGCTGCGTCGGCAAAGACGACTCCGCCGTACATCAGACACGCCCGCCGTCGTCTGTGGACGGACGTGTGTGTGGTGTGAACGCGGCGTGAAGGGGGGGGGGACGTCATGCCGAGAAATCGGATGAAACGGATCGGATTCAAGGGGGGGGCTGGCCTCTTGTCTTTGGGGTGCAGCTGGAATACGAATGATTTCGTCCCAGTCTGAAATTCACTCCCCCCCCCCCCCCACCCCCCCCAGCCCTCTACTGGTTCCCCTTCTTCTTATCTCTGATATTTATTGGTATTATTCAGCATCTCAGCTTTTTCCGCCCTGACCTTTGGTTTGGTATCAAATGTCGTTCTCCGTAAATCATCCGGCCCCTCTGTTCCTCCCTATCTCCATCTCTCTCTCCCTCTCTCTCTCTCTTTCTTTATCTCTCATCTCTCTCTCTCTCTCTCTGGTTCTGCCTTGCACGGCCCCACCCTCTTAAATAAATCTTTTCCTTTCTTCTGTCTCCAACGCTCTCTCTCTCTCTCCCCCTCCCTCCCTCACGCTCTGTCTCTCTCTCTCTCCCCCTCCCTCCCTCCCTCTCACTCTGTCTCTCTCTCTCTCTCTTCCCCACCCTCCCTCTCTCACTCTTCCCCCCCCCCCCTCTCTCTCTCTCTCTCTCTCTCTCTCTGTGTATCAGACTATAAATCTTTCCAGGAGGCGTCTGAACGTTTCCAGCCCTACATCAAGTTCTTTGCCACGTTTGATAAGGCTGTGAGTGCTAACAAGGGCAAACCACAGTCGAGACACACACCGCGTGAACGAACACAGCCACCCAACACAATGTATTCCGTTCATGTTTATCCGATAAAAAAACACATTTTTCCAAAGCTGCAATTCCTTCCTTACAACACCTGATTAAATAATGATTTTCAAGATAGAAAATATACGTTTGGTTAAACATTACACTGTCTTGTTGAAGCGTAAATACACTATACAATATACAATTCAATATACTATTCAATGTTAATATTAGTTAATATGAGTTAATATTAATATAGTTATTACATATAAGTTAATGTGTAATAACGTTTTGGAACCACATGTAACTTAATACAGTGGGGGTTCATTGCATTGTACGTACACTATTACACAAAGTAACACAAACTGTATCCTAAAATGTTATCCCACTTCAAAATCATTACGTACAACGTTGACGCTAACGTGAAACGGCTACCGACAGGTCGCCAAGCACCTCTCCCTGAAGATGAACGAGGTGAACTTCTACGAGCCCTTCATGGAGGAGCCCGCCATCTTGCCCGGGAGGCCCCTGTCGGAGATGGACATCGTGGAGTACGTCCAGCAACACAGGAGGTGGGCTCTGATTGGTGGCTTTGCGGTTTGTCGGGGCTGTGTTTCCGTTTTCGGGCTCTTTTTTTCGGATTCATTTTGAACAAAACTTTATTGATCCCGGGTGGAAATTGCTTAGAGGCTTACAGGTGCGCTGCTTAAAATAGAGCTTTTATAGCTACAATAGGTAATATAACAAAGGGAAAATGATAGGAACACACAAAAGTAACTGGAAAATACTCGAAAATAAATGGTCTGTTTATATAAATGATGCCTGCATCGGTAAATGTTTTCTCCAACTGCCGTTTTTATTTTTTTGTATCCTCAAGGGCGACCTTAAGAAAGCTGCGGGCGGAGAATATGTTCGAGACTTGGGTGAGTTGATGTTTTGAGTTCTAATGATGGACACGGAATCAATTATTAATAGCTAACCACTACCTCCCAGACATGTTCAGTTGCATTCAAGTCTCACAACGTGGCTCTAGTCTAGTGGTACCAGTTGGTTGGTTCGCCAAATTCAGGAGTGCTTCAGATTGAATCTGTTCATAACTGACAACAACACACAACACAATGTCTGCATGTGTCCCTAAACAATAAGAGCAACAAACGAACGAAACAAGCGCACCCAAATCCTAACCTTTCACCCTTCTACCACAGGAGGACGACATGGACGGAATTCACATCGTGGCCTTCGCAGAAGAGGAAGACCCTGGTGAGAGCATACAGCTCTTTTGTATATATATTTTTTACATTAAAGGTCCCATGACATGCCACCAGGTGTGAGTGTGATACGCCGTTAGAAGCCGTTTTGGAAATCTGCCTCTTCTGACATCACAAGTTGGCGTGTCCACCTAGATGTGTGACGGATTAGATGAGCTAACGTTTGCTACGGTTCCACTGGGGTAGGGCTGGTGGACCGATCTATCCAGCACACACATCTAGGTGGACACGCCCACTTGTGATGTCATAAGGGGCAGATTTCCAAAACGGCTTGTGGCGGCTAATCACACGGCTAACACCTGGTGGCAATGTCACGGGACCTTTAACTTTGCCCTCATGAGGGTCAGAGAGACGATTCTACCCAGAAGCGTCCTTCGGTCAGGTAGGAGGACCAGGGTCACTCAGGAGCAGGGGGTCAATTTAAGAGGGGCAGGGTCAAGCTGTGGACATCGGGAGTCGAACCCGCAACCCTGAGACCCTGAGAACCAGCGCGTGCCTGGTCCGTCTGTCTGTCTGACCTTGACTCCCCTTTGCACGTGGTGTCCTCAGACGGCTACGAGTTCCTGGAGATCCTGAAGGACGTCGCCAGGGACAACACCAACAACCCCGAGCTCAGCATCATGTGGATCGACCCCGACGACTTCCCTCTGGTACCCGCTGATGTCACTTCCTATTTCCTGTTTTAGCAGCAGCGGCAGCGGGGTCAACTGCCGACAAAGTAGAAACCCAAACCCAAAGTAGCCATTCTGACAAACGACTTAATAATTAGAACATACCTGAAAGGCGAAAAAAATACATATTTTGGCAGTTGTTTACTTGCTTAATGGTGTATAGATCCTGCATTTCTGATGTGGTGAAATGGTAGCTGGTTCTACAGAGACAAGCCAGAGACATGTTTTATTATAAATAATTGTGATAAATCGAATGAACCGAACGGCCGCTTAATCCATGGATCATTCAGGTCAAACTCCTACGCCTACGTTGTCCGTTCCTTCAAAGAGCTGCTCCCCCTCTCCTCCTCCACCTCCACCCCCTCCTCCTCTCTGTAGCTCACCACCTACTGGGAGAAGACCTTCAGGCTGGACCTGTTTCGACCTCAGATCGGGGTGGTGAACGTCACTGACGTAAGTATAGCGCTGCCAGCCTGGTGGTCGTCCCTAGTGGTGCCTTCACATTCAGTTTCCTAGAGTCATTTCAGCCAATCAGTCAATCGCTTGGCCGTCGGTAGGGTCTTGAATCGCTGAGGTCACGGAAAGGATCTGGGGGGCTAATGATTACATTTAGCCGTTTTTTTATATTTGATCTGACGTAGGGTCATGATAGCGTCAAGTGCACAAGGTGTGGTGCCGTTGGACAGTGTTAGCTTTTGATAGTGTTGGTCCTTGATAGCGGCGGCTTCTGATAGTGTTAGCTCTTGACTGCGGTAGCCATTGTCGATAGCGGTAGCTTTTTGTAGTATTCGCTTCTTAATCAACATTTTTTCGTAGCTTTACCTCTTAGTAGCCATTGATAGCGTTAGCTCTCGATAGCGTTGGCTCTTGATATCAGTAGCCATTTTTGATAGCGGTAGCTTTTTATAGTATTTGCTTCTTAATAATCAGTTTTTCATAGAGTTACCTCTTAGTAGCCATTGATAGCGATAGGCTTTCATAGCGTTAGCTCTTGATAGCATCGGCTCTTGATAGCGGTTGGTAGCCCTTGACTGCGCTAGCTGGCCTCTTTTCGTAGCAGTAGCCATTGACAGCGACAGAGTTTTTCACGGCGTTAGCTCTGGATAGCGGTAGCCCTGGCCAGCGCTAGCTAGCTAGTGCTACAGCCTGGCCCCAACCCCCCCCCCCCCCTGCCGTGACGGTGGTGTTTCAGGCGGACAGCGTGTGGCTGGACATGTCCAACGACGAGAACCTGCCCACGGCCGAGGAGCTGGAGGACTGGATCGAGGACGTCCTGTCGGGGAAGGTCAACACGGAAGACGACGACGACTCCGGACACGGCCGCGGGCGCGGGCGCGAGCGTGAACGCGCCGCCGCCGCCGCCGCGGTGGTAGCCGCCCCCACCCCACGGCGGCGGCGGCGGCGGAGGAGGAGGAGGAGGGAGGCTACGACGAATACGACGACGCCCGCGGCAGCTACGCCAGAGACGAAGAAGAAGAAGAAGAAGAAGAAGGCGACAGCGAGGAATAAAAGTTCAGAGTTCGGAAGTGCTGTCGGTTTATCGTATAAAACGTCGGTTTATTGTGTCTAAACGCGTGCGATAAACCGATGTCTAGCTACGTTTATGGAGTTGAATCTGAATTTTTTTTTCATTGTACTCGTGTAGCAAAGTCAAATTAGTAACTGTTTTTCTGTTTTGGGCCAAAGTTTGAATAGAATGGCAATAGAAAACAAATACATTTTATTAACACAGAGGGGTCAGGGGTCAGGCATGTGAGCTTAGCGCAGTACAAAATACCACGATAAGCATACAGCAATTCATGCTAACTGAAATGTACCTGTAGCACCGCGTGTGTTCATGCAATTTAAGGTAAGCGTGTTCGTTTTTTTAAGGTCTATTGAAGTAGAATATAACAACATAAGATATCCGTCTGTCTGCGGAGAAGCCAATAAAGTACCACAAGATGTATTGGTCTGCGACTGGTGGTCAATATCAACACGAGTAGTGCAAAAAGGGGCGTGGCCAATATTTAGGTTTAGGGGCGGGGACTGAACAGAAATCCCTCTCTAGGGATTTCGGGGATTTCTAGCGATGAGAACACGCAGTGTGATCTCATCGGAAAGACCTCTGCAGCGTTGGGCAAACATCTGCCAACGTCGGAATCGCGTTCACAAACGCTCGTTGCGCGTTACCCTGGCAACAAAGCACACTCTGCGATTGAGGTGGACTTTT
>NW_028177178.1:0-12479 GCF_964030765.1 Micromesistius poutassou
CCGCTGGTGTAGCTCTGGGACTTAGCTTTTGTGTGGATGTGTGGATGTGGTACAGGGCTTGGACGACATCAGAATGCATCATGGGAATCTTTTGTTGGTGATGCACCGCCGAGTTTGAGAGGACTCAAGCCAGTTGTAGTACTGGAGAATCTTAAATCGACGTGATTATACCGTACCCTAGGTTAATGAGTACTTTGTTTCGACTTTGGATGGGGGTGCAATACCCTAACCATTTTAAGTAGTACCCGTTAAATCATACTAGACATGATTTTTGTTGATTTGACTTTGAATTTGAAATTTGAATTTGTTGTCGTTACTTACTTTATGTTTGATTACAGTCCTACATTTAGTTTATTTCCTGCTAAGCTATTTAACTTTTATTTTGTACGATGGTTCTATCCATTTGTATCGTCCATACCTCATTATTATCCTGCTCTGTTGATGAGAAGCCCTTAGAAGTAAAGATGCTTAGGAGTAAAAAATAGACCTGGTTCTAAATGAAGCTGTGATGATTAACATGATGACGGCTCCGTGGTCCCGCTAGGTGCCGGAGGCGGGCTCATAGCTAACTTTGAGCAGCTGGTCCGAGGGGTCTGGAAACCGGAGACCAACGAGCTCCTCAAGATGTCCTAGTAAGACCCCGCACCCGCACCTTGGAATACTTCACAGCGCAACCGCTACACGCGTCATTCCATGGGTTTTAACAATACCACTACCTGTACCGTGACGCCATTTGCACATCTGAGCACGCTTCATATTTTGTGAATTGTCAGAAATCTGTTCAGATATTATTTGGCACTTTTGTGTCCTGCGTTTCACCGTTGCGTCCATACACCGAGACAAACCCCTTGTACGGGTCACCTTCTTAGCCAATGAGCAATCAAGTCGATGTTTTGTCACGAAAAACACCAAGTTTATAAGTCATTTTTGTATTTTCATTTTCATGTTTTTGCCTCACCTGCAACTTTGCTACAGATAAGCATGACGTCGCTCTGTTTCTGACCCTGCTGACCTCCTGACCCCTGTCGCCCTGTCGCCTCTCGCCTTCTAGCCCCACCAAGATCACCCTGATCGGGGCGGTGATGTTCTCCCTCCAGCACACCAGCTACCTGCCCCTCCAGAAGCACCACCTCATGCTCTTCTACACCGTCTTCAACGTGGTCAACAAGGTCCGTGTCGTCACACCAGCCTCCCTCAGAGGGGCCCCCTGTTAGTCATGGCGAGCCACAAAGTCAAAGTCCACATCACGCGGTGGCGGCATCCACCCAGATGTACGGTCAGCTGGGAGGTTATTTCAATAAATAAACCATTTGTGACATCACAAGTGGAACTCTCCACCCAGATGTATGATCAACTGGTTGGCGATTTAAATAATAAACCATTTGTGACATCACAAGTGGTGGCGTCCACCCAGATGTGATGATCAACTAGGAGGTCATTCAAATACCATTTTTGACGATCACAAGTGATTGATGATCAACCCTCCAGGCCATTCAAAAAAAAAAAATCAACCGTTTGTGACATCACAGCTTGATCAACTGTTAGGCCATTTCAACATCCACCCACTTGTGGCATCACTACTGGGCGCGTGCCTCCAGCTGTATGGTCGAGTCTGTCCACCCTGATGGCGATCTATCCATCATACGTCTTCGCGGACACCCCCAGTTGGGAGTTGCGTTGGACGGGTTTGAAATGGCCTACCAGTTGATCTTTCGTCTCGGTGGGCACGCCCCCCTTGTGATGTCACAAGTTAATTGACACAGGCCTCCGGTTATGACAGTAGTCAACTTATAAGATGTCGGCTAATATAAATTAGCCAAATATAGCTGGCAGTGACCATGGTTACTACATTTGAAAAACACCTTGGTTATGGTGAAAATGTAGATCTTTCTAAATGTTTTTATCTGTGTTATATTATATAATAATAGTAATACAATATTGTTTATTTACGCTGACTGTCAGCATTTGAATTATTTGATCGTGAAAGTGTTTTATTATATTTTAGGCTAACGCGTTGGCCTTTAACCACCTTGCATTGCTCTTCATTTCCATGTTCTTCTCATTGTACTTCATTCGAGAGTTTAGTCAAATGAGCTGAACCGCAACGGGGCTCATTTGATCCGCAGTGTGTTTCCCCCTCCGGCCCTGGCGACAGCACCGTGCGGTGTTGGGGGGGGGGGGGTGTAGCATCGTCTCTCCGTCGTGACCTTTCCACCTACACTGCCTTTTCATAAAAGTTTCCAGCGGTTGGTGACTCACATTAGTTGGGTATTACCCCACGGGCTCCTCTTTTTGCATCATTTTCATCAGCTTACATCATCTCCCTTCCCTTTTCTGTGGGAAAACTTGAGCGCTTTGCTGAGACGAAGATAAACCTACCAGCAGCCCTTCTCTCCCGCCCCCTCCGACCGCTATTAGCTCCCATCCAGCTCTGATCGGCCCAATTAATGACGGGCCGTTTCATCAGATTCGACACTTGTTGCCTGCCCGCTGTTTGTTGTTTTGTGTTGACGATGTTTCGACGCTCCGCATTCTCATCGTGTCGCCCTGTTCCTCACACAGAAGTTCACGCGTATAGAGGAGTAGCGTCGCGTTGTACCGTATCTAATCGCATTACCGTGACCGTATGTAGCGCTGCATAGCGTAGCCGAGCCTGGCGTAGTGTATCACAGCGTAACGCAGAATAACACTGCATCGCGTTACATAGCACCACCTCGCAACCTCTAACAACCATGTAATCTCTTCCCTCCTCCTCCTCCTCCTCCTCCTCCACCTCCTCCTCCACCTCCTCTTCCTCCACCTCCTCCTCCTCCACCTCCTCTTCCTCCACCTCCTCCTCCTCCTCCTCCTCCTCTTCCTCCTCCACCTCCTCCTCCTCCTCCTCCTCCTCCTCCTCCTCTTCCTCCTCCTCCTCCTCCTCCTCCTCCTCCCTCTTCCTCCTCCTCCTCCTCCTCCTCCTCCTCCCTCTTCCTCCTCCTCCACCTCCTCCTCCTCCTCCTCTCCCCAGGCAAGGATCATCATCACAGGCTCCTCCACCTCCCCCTTCGCCCTGGTGGAGTCGGTCATCTACAGGACACTGTTCGCCGACTCCTCCTCCTCCTCCTCCTCCCCGTACACCGCCCTCAGCTCCGACGGCAGGAAGCCGGTCGCCATCGACAACGGCAGCACGGCCACCGCCGGCGCCGTCAACAAGAAGAAACCGTCCCCGTCGCCACCCCCCTCCTCCTCCTCCTCCTCCTCCTCCTCCCCCTCCTCCTCCGTGCCGACCAAGGAGTCCGGCGAGAGGAGAAGCCAGGCCTTGGCTTCCCCTACGCGGGGGAAGAGAGAAGACCAAAGAGCCGCCAAGACCAAAGAACAGGAAGAAGAGAGAAGCTCCAAGAAGACCGACTAGTCGGCCATTTTGACCGTTGGTGCCTCGCCCCTCCCCTCTGTAAAGCTTTTTTTTTTTTTTTAAGTTTTACATTGGTCAGCGTGTGACGACGAGGCTCGCTTTCGGTGCTCTCTCTCTCTCGCTCTCTCTCTCTTTGCTGTATATATTCTATTTTTTTAATTTCCAGAGCTGTATTTAACTCTTGAACTGACAGGGAAAATAATTACAATGGGGAAATAATAGGCCCCTGTTGAAATTCCGAATGTGTAGTGTGACGCCCCAATCAAAGTTCTCCTATTTAATTCTAGGGTGACTGTGACCCCCGTTTTCACCACGCAGTGCTGTAACACTCCTCCATCGAGGGATTGAGAACCATGCTGAGCCCCGGCGAAAAAAGTAGGGGAAAAAGTGTTTAGCAGGCTTTTTATACGTATTTATAATGACAAATCATAGTTTTATTATATCTAAATCGATCGTGTTTTTGGGGACAGACCTGGGCTGTTTGACTACTGATCTGATGTCGTTTGTCTGCTCTCTCTTCTGTATAAATGCTTATTTTGGTACGGCGTACAGTATGTCGTACTCCTTATTCTGCACTTTCTGAGGAAATTCCTAAAAGGACTCAAATATGTATTGTCAGGTACTGCTGAGATGTGTTATCCTGTGCATACACAGAATTGCACTGCTGAATGTAAAGAATATTTTTGTCTTGAAGATAATGCTTTTTTTTACACTCTATTCAGATTATATGGTGGATGCTTTTGAATGCGTGGGAATGCTTGAAAATAAATATATTAATACGAATTCCAAAACGCGCGTGGTTCTTTCTTTGTCAAGTAACGAAATACACATATTATAGGAGTTAAAGGGTTCTAAACTTGACCTCATCGTTCCAACATCCCTTTACCTTTGTGACATGGGAGCAATCTCCTGCTCGACTCGATGGAGTGGACATTCATCTGTACTGTATTTTTTACGCTCCCATTTGTGATGTCACAAAAGGAACAGAGCTTGAACCTCGCGGTGGAACCGGGGGTCTGTTACTGAACTGGACTCAGCCAATTGGTACTTGGATAACTGATTAAAAACACTCAGACCTCAATGGAACCAAACGTGTACCTAGACTCTGCATAGCCATTCAGTCCCCCTGCCCGCTATTGTCTGTTGTACGTCCTGGCCTTAATGAATGCACTTAATGAACGCACTTAATGTACGTTGTATTTATTCATAGTACTTAATTGTGTAGCATCTGCAGTAGCTAGCTATACAGGGAATGGGGTTAGCCTAACAATTTGTTAGTACCTGCACTTGGTTCTATGAACATCTTTACTGTACCGACAGCGATATATTGTTTCACTTCTTATGAAAAATGTACTTATTGTAAGTCGCTTTGGATAAAAGCGTCTGCTAAATGTGACTGTTACGACTGTGGTCGTAGTTTTTATATTCTGTGGTTGTGTGTGTGGCTTTGTGCTTTCTGTCAATCTTCTATGTAAATAGTAATGTGCCATTCCCGGGTGGGGATTGGTCCACTCGTTTCGGTCGGGGACAGTGATTGGCCAAGGCAAGAATAAAATGAGTCAAGATGGCCACCGTGGAAGCCAGCACTTCCATCCTCCTCTCCCAACAAGCCAGACGTGTTTTTATGTCCTGTATTTTAGTTTAGAAGTTTCTGTTTAAACAGTAGGGGTGGACTGCCATTTCAGTTTGTATTGTTTCCTCCTGTTTTCATTAGAAAGGGAGCTGATTTGATTGTCATTTGTTTTCTTAGGTTAGAGTCTTTTGTTTCAGATAGGGACGTTTTGTTTGTTATTTTGGCCTGGGTCCACCCTGAAGCCTACCTTAGTTACTTTGATAATTGTTTGTGTGAATAAATCCTGTAATCATTTAAAAAGGACCAACACGTGTGCTAGTGGCTACTTGGGAGTTGGGGAAGAGGGGTGTTTTTCATGTTGCGTCCTAGGTCCCTAGAATGGGGCGTAACAGTGACCTAAATGTGAATGTAAATATAAACGTGTTACCGTCATAACAGCTCATCTGGTTTCTTGTATTCATAAACTATACTTTCTCTCGAACACGGCGGAAAAATGAGATGAGCGGGCGATGGCACAGCTATCCCCCCACCACCCCCACCTCCCACCCTGCACCTTTTCCCCGCATTTAATGATGAAACATTGCATCAGCGTGACACCATCCCACTGATTGATACCTCATCCCGCTTTCAGGGAGGATTCCGGAATCTTGCCCCATCCACTTCTCCGAGTGTTCAGTCAGAACGCCCCCCCCTCCACCTCCCCCTCCACCCCCCCCTCCCCCTCCCGGGAATACAAATGAATGGAACAGCGCCGTTGTTGATGCAGCTGAGAAAATATTCCCAAAAGTTCAACATGGTTGAAAGAGCACCAGGGAGCAGTGTTTTGTCGTACCCGGGTATCCACACAGTGACACGCGGTAACGCGCTACACTGTCTGTGACACATCTGTCAGCGGCGAGGAGGATTGTTTTATTCAGCGACGCGACAGATGTGTAGGTGGGTGGGGTGTGTGTGTGTGTGTGTGTGTGTGTGTGTGTGAGAGAGCGTGTTTGTACGTTCGACCCATTTCCAACCACGTGATGGACCGAGTGAGTGTGTGAACCCCACTACATCCACCACAACACACCTGTGTCTTCAACAAACAGCGTCCTCCCTGACAGACGCCTGCCCCTTAGCATGTAGCGTAGCAGCATTTAAAAAAAAAAAACACATTGGGGGTGGTGCCCTTGGGTTGCCATGTTCCCCCCCCCCCTCCCACCCCACCCCCCCATACAGCACACGCATGCTGCTGTGTGTGTGTGTGTGTGTGTGGATGACAGCCAGCACGTCACTCGCTGCTGCTGGGGGACGGAGCTGTGCACGGGACTCCCAGGGTCAGGGTCCCAGGGCCCCCAGAGCCCACTCACTGTGGCCCCTGACCTCGTAACCCCCCCCACCCCCCCTCCCTTAATTATCTCCAGGGGCTGTGGCCTGTCACTCACGGTGGCCTGGAAGCTGGTGAACCCTGGAAAACATGTCAGTCGGTGTGTTTGTGTGTTAACGTGCACGTGGACCTACAAGCGTTTGGCTACGCACACACACACACACACACGCGCGCACGCACACGTGCACACACACATGCACACACATACACACGTTCAAACCTATACAAACAAACACACACACAAACAGGTGGTGACATGAACCTATACCCCATGCCTATATGTGGTTGACCTTCAGGTGTCTTTAAAGCAGGAACACACACACACACACACACACACACACACACACACACACACACACACACACACACACACACACACACACACACACACACAGAGTTTACGGTGTATATTTATAGCCGTGTGTCTACGTCACGTGGCTGAGTGCAGGTGCAGCTGCACGATGTCACCACTGGGTGGCGTCAGGAGCAGTGTCACCCCCTGAGGTCCTGCGTGTCTGGCGGCCAGCCAGGCTGACCAGCAGACGCAGTCAAGGAGATCCCTCTTCTTCAAACGGCAGAGTGTGTGTGTGTGTGTGTGTGTGTGTGTGTGTGTGTGTGTGTGTGTGTGTGTGTGTGTGTGTGTGTGTGTGTGTGTGTGTGTGTGTGTGTGTGTGTGTGTGTGTGTGTGTGTGTGTGTGTGTGTGTGTGTGTGTGCATCCAGCACATGTGTATTCAAGTCCACATGTGTTGATACATGCATGCATGCTCCCTCTTGTGGTGCTCAACGTGTGTGTGTGTGTGTGCGCTCACGTGTGTGCATGGTGTGTGTAGTGTGTGTGTGTGTGTGTGTGCGTGTGTGCATGGTGAGTGTACGTGTGTGTGTGTGTGTGCGTACGTACGTGTGTGTGAGTCTGTGTGTGTGTGTGTGTGTGTGTGTGCGCACAGGTTTGTGTGTATGTGTGCGTACGTACGTGTATGTATGTGTGTGTGTGTGTGTGTGTGTGTGTGTGTGTGACACATCAGCATGGCAGACAGAGGCTTAGTGCATCCAACGGGCACAAAGCGCTTGGGGGTCTTCGCTCTGCAGAGTCCAGAGACCCACACAGAGCGGCCGGGGGGACCCACGAACGCCCCCCCCTCACTGCAGATGAAGCTTTATCATAGACTCCCTCCTCACACACACACACACACACACCGCTCAAACCTCCTGCTCTGCTTTGCTTGTTTTATTTTATATGTTAGCATGAACCAAAAAGTCCAAAGAAGACGATTTTATTTTCACTCTATTTCTAAAACGATTCAAACGAGTCTTCGCGTTTTTACGACACTGCAGTGTTTTTAGGTATTTTTATTATTGTTGTTAAAAGAACAATTTCCGTCGTTGCAACCCTATGCCTTTGTAATAACCTGCACCACATGTGGTCTCTTCTACAGGGGAGCATGTATTTGGTATCTTAAATGTGGCCATATATAACCCAGGGGCCTTATCTGGGTTAAAATACGTTTTCCTTTACAACTTTTATGGTGCTTGAAATTTAGCCAATCAGAAACGCTTTCAGTTATAGCCCCGCCCCTTAAGGTCATCATAGCTGATTACACAATCCTGCAAGGTTTTACTCAAACGCACGACAAGCACATGACGCAAGAAGCTCTGGATCTGTTGAAGAGTAGGGGATTTAAGGGAGGATGTCATTTAAGTTTAATTCATAATACTGTTGTTGTTGTTTTTTATCTGCGGAGGGCACTGGATTCTGATTAATACATTTTTAGTTTTTTGTTTGTTGTTTTTCACAGTTGGTTGTGTTAAGTACTTAATCTCCTTTTTCCTCTTTCAGGAAGTAAAGGAGTATGCCATTTCCTGTCTCATTGGTAAACGCGGGTCTGGCTGTTTCTACAATAAAACAAATTACACACATAGCGGCAACGGTATTCATGCAGTCGATTGTGCTTTGCATTGGTCAATAAACTATTATTTGTTGCATAAACTTGTCTGATCCGTTCATGTCTTTGTGTACTGGCCTGTGAAACTGTTTATAAGAAGTTAATGTGTGGTTTTTTCCTGTAGCGGCGGTTAAAGTAGCCTCACAAAAGCCAGGCGTCGGTTATTTGGATGTGATTTGTATTCCTGCTCGGACACAGGTCACTAACCAAACCACCTCAGACGTAAGTCTCAGTGTATTCCGTCCGTCCGCACTCCGTCACCATGTGAAGTCTCGGCCAGGCTGAACCATGGTCCCAGTAACACAGAGAGAAGTTGATCTAAATAGCACCAAAACGTTTATTTTTTTCTTTTTCAGGCTTACTATTACATTACAAGGGTTTGTAATTTTCCCCGCTCAATGCTTTTTGCATAATCCCACGTTGATGATTAACGTGAATCTTGCCCTGTTATAACCTCACATACTTAATCTGCGTAAATTGACCTTGGCAATTCAAAGTATCCCGCTGAATCTGATTCATATGGCCGATCGTCGTTCGATTGATTCGTAACATTTATTATGAATGAGGTGTGCATAACGCGATGCTACAGCTTCAGCGCCAGCTCCCTGGCTGTCCTAGCGGCCGTGGCCGTGCTGCATCATCTCCCAGCAGAGCCCCCGCACATGATGTCATGTTACCTGAATCTGTAGCCTGCGGCCCGCATGCTACATAGGCCTTTGCACTCCTTGTGTGTGTGTGTGTGTGGTTGCACCAATCAATGTTGCATCGGTTCCCTGACGTGACATATATTTCATCAGACGGTAACAGATGTTAGTTAAAGATAGTAGAAGATGGAAGGTTTCGCTTCACTTAATATGGGTTGCTGCACTGGTGTCAATGTTTCCATTAGTGAGCCGTGAACAGGATGTGAGGGGGATGGGGGAGGGAGGCACGACGGGGCGAGATGAAGAACACAGAAGGGTGAGGGACAAGAGCGATCTAATGATGAAGGTGAGCAAGGTGAGAACGAATGAGGGGAGAGAGAGAAAATGCAGATCGAGAGACAATTTCGAGAAAATCCAAAAGGAAAGGAGAATTAAGAGAGATGATGAATGGAGAGAGTGAATAAGAGGGAGGAGGATGCATTTCTGCAAGAAGTCACATCAGGCCATTGTGGCAACACACACACACTCACTCACACACACACTCACACTCACACTCACACACTCAGACTCACACTCTCTCGCACACACACACACACAACGCAGGTCTGAAAAGATCTACTATTCAGATGTGACTTGGAAAGAGCAGCTGCAGAGCGAATGCTAAAAAAATGTGTCTTTAATCTGAGTGAGAGATGATTTGGTTAGAAGCTGTGTGTGTGTGTGTGTGTGTGTGTGTGTGAGAGACAATGTATCTGTGACACAGAGCGAGAGAGAAAGTAAATATCCATCGCAGCATGTTTATCAACTATCTCGAAATTAAAACATGTAAACACGCGCGCATTTCACACCGCATCGTCCTTATTCTGCTTCCGCGGCAAAATGAGCCTCTGCGCATATAGAGACGGTTAGCTGACACAGGCCACGGCAAAAGCAGGTACCTGTATATATCGACGGATTAGAAGCTGGTAACAATCAGCATGGGACAAAATGAAGTATGTCCTAATAATACTCTCACTTTAACTTTAGCCCAAGGACACTTACACTTCAAAAACACTCATCGGCGTTTTAAGGGCCACTTCACAATTCTCAAGGAACGGAAAACATAAAGAGTGTTTCGGCCCCCCTGGCTGAAAGATACTTCGAGCCTCGATATCTACATCTACCTCCTGGCGTAATGCATCCTTGAATTCCGTATCTGAATTCACTATGTAAAGTGTCCGCTGAAGCACAACGACCAAATGGTAAAGAAAGAGTACATAACAAACATGGGAGACACAACAACATCCAAAGCAGGCAAAGAACCCAGAAGATCCCTGCAAGTCGTACGTCTTTTTTTCCGATCAGTACGGAGGTACAACAGTCCACTGCAGAGACCAAAAACCCGGGTTTCACCGTGTCTGACCCCCGGGGGGGGGCTTGCTCTGTTATCAACGGTAGCAGTGGAAGAAGAAGAAGAAGAAGAAGAGGAGGAAGCGACCGTGTGGCTACAGAGCTGGCGAACACATCTGTCTAACTCCGGCTCTGGCCCCAGATGTTTGCTTCTTCCACAGCAGTGTTCCTTCTTGTCCAAGGAAACACATGTGCTGCAGGATGCAGGAAGATCGCGCCGATGGGATAGCAGTCGAGTGGAAAAAAAACGTATTCACGCGCTTTTATGCCATCGTGAAATTTGGGTCGGCGAGGAGAACGTGTTTTTTTTTTAGGCTCGCAGGTCAGAACGGGATCTGGGTCGCTAACGTACGAGGGTTAGCAGGCTAGCCGGTTGAGCCTCTGAACATCACACCCCCCGAGAACAGTCATGTCGGAATACTAATCTAGTTTGTTGTCTTTATCGGAATTCAAAACGACAACAACAACAACAACAACAACTACGAGCGCCTTGTGATCTGCTGCCGCCCCAACACTGTATCTTCTGAACCCGGAGCCCACTGCTAGCGTTAGCAAACACATGGAGTGTGCACACGGTGTGCTTCTGTTACACCCCCCCCCCCGCCCTCCCTCCTCCCTCCTCCCTCCTCCTCCCTCCTCCTCCTCCTCCTGCTCTTCCCTTCTCTCCTCCTCCTCCTCCTCCTCTTCCTTTCTTCCTCTGACCGAGGAAGCAGATGGTCTTTAGTTTTGTCCCCTTTCATGAAAGACCTACTAGATATTCTTAGCTCAGTGGAGGCTGAGTCGTTGGCTAAACGTGACCTTGCGAGAAGAACACAATTGGACCCTCCCCCCCTCCACCCCCCCCCCCCCCCCCCTCCTCCTCCTTACTCCCCCCCCGTCCCCCAGCCCCCCCCCCCCTGCCACCGCCGCAATAACTCACATGCTACAATGGCTTGAATTCACTCACACAAAGGGAAGGACGAGTGCCAATAGATTTGTGTGGTCTGGTGTGATGTGTCAGTGTGTGGACGGAGCGGCGGCGGCGGCGGCGGCGGCGGCAGCGGCGGCGGTCGTCTGGCCCGGCTCTTCTTCTTCTTCTGCCGGAGCCCGTTTCTGTGTCCGTGTTTGATTTTAATGTCCCGGGATCAGCCTTGCTGTAGTGTGTGTGTGTGTCTCACTCCTGGATTACCTCTCTGTCACTCTGTGTCGGTTTCTCTCGCTCTCCCGCTCTCTGTCTGTCTCTCCCGCTCACTGTCTCGGTCTCTCTCACCCCCCCCCCCCCCCTCTCTCTCCCCCCTTCTCTCTCTCTCTCTCTCTCTCTCTCTCTCTCTCTCTCTCTCTCTCTCTCCCCTCTCTCTCTCCCCTCTCTCTCTCCCCTCTCTCTCTCTCTCCCTCACTCTCACTGCCTCTCATAATCTTTCTCTTCTTCCCTCTCTCTCTCGTCTTCCACCACCCCCCTCTCTCTCCTTCTCCCCCTGACCACGTTTGCTCTCCATTCTTCCCGGCGTGTCCCTTTCTCTCAGCCTGGGGGGACCCCTCGTATCGCCGTCTCACCCCCCCTCCCCTTCCTCACCCCCTCCCATCTCCTCCTAACCCCTCCTGTCCCTCACCCCTCCTCTCCTCTGCTCTCCTCATCGGCGTTCCTCCCCTCTGCTCTCCTCTCCTCTCCTGTCCTCTCCCCTTCTCTCCCCCCCCACCTCCCTCCTCCCCTCTCTCTCTCCCCCCCCCCCTTCCTCTTCTCCTCCTCCCTCCCCTCCCTCCTCCCCTCTCTCCTCCCCTCTCTCCTCTCCTCTCGGCTGTATGCAAAGCAGGTGTCAGCCAGGACAAGCAGGACCGCCACTACCTCACAAAGGAGAAGGCAGAGTCTGGGAGACACGCACACACACACACACACACACACACACACACACACACACACACACACACACACACACACACACACACACACACACACACACACACACACACGTGGGGATGTGGATGTGTACTCACACACATACGGACACTGTAACCCTGTATGTTAACCTTCCTCTACCACACACACACACACACACATGCACACACGCATACACACACACACACACACACACACCCGGCTCCCGTGGGCTAATGCTGGAGAGCCGGGGGAGCTGGGCAGAGTGGGAGCTGTCTGTCCGTCTGTCTGTCTGTCTTTCATTAGTATTCCAGCAGGGGGCTCCT
>NW_028177177.1:0-15131 GCF_964030765.1 Micromesistius poutassou
AGCAGCACCAGTAGCACCACCAGCACTACCACCAGTAGCAGCAGCAGCAGCACCACCACCACCACCACCACCAGCACCACCAGCACCACCACCACCAGTAGCAGCAGCAGCAGCACCACCTTCACCCCCACCACCACCACCACCAGTAGCAGCAGCAGCACCACCACCTTCACCCCCACCACCTTCACCCCCACCACCAGCAGCACCACCACCACCACCAGTAGCAGCAGCAGCAGCAGCAGCACCACCACCACCTTCACCCCCACCACCAGCAGCACCAGTAGCACCACCACCACTACCACCAGTAGCAGCAGCACCCCAGCACAGCACCACCACCACCGTCACCCCCACCACCAGCAGCACCACCACCACTACCACCAGTAGCAGCAGCACCACCACCACCACCAGCAGCAGCACCACCACCACCACCACCACCACCACCACCAGCGTTCCCATGGCCTCCATGGTTGAACGCCAAAAGTAGGAGGAGTCTGCTCTAGGCGCCGCTGCGTTGTTTCGTGAGGCACGTGCGCGGCGGCGGTTAAGCGTTTGCGCCGGCGGGGGCCACCGCTCGCCATTATGACCCTCGACGCTCCTCTTAATGGAATTTACAGTAGGTGGTACATGTGTTAACCCTGCCGCTAAAAGCACTCCACTTTGAATATGTGTTCAACTCATTTCCATATTTTCCTTTTGCCCGACACAAAAGAGGATCAGCATATGTTAATTTGCTTAAGAAGAAAAGGGCAATAAAGTGAGCTGATCTAAGGCAGTACAATCGGAGGGGATTAATAAAGGTTAATGCCTAATGCACGTTTGGGTGGTTTAATATGCAACATCAAGTATTTATAACCATCCTCCGCGAAGACCGATACGTCGGTGGTGTTCAATAAACCCAACGCACACCTGAGGCCCGCACACGGGAACCAACGCATCCATGTGTGTGTGTATCCGCTACCGGCACGGCACGGCGCGATGATACAGTACGCACACACACACACGGAGCATGAACCTTTGAGAAACAACTCGACAGTGGGGTGATATCTCCCCCCCCCCCCCCCCCCCCCCCCACACACACGCGCACACTCGCCCACACGCACACAGACACGACAAAACAACTTCAGAGGTCTCGCGCATGCATCCTAAAACACAAGCGTGGTACTTCACGTGTGGACGTGTCGCTCATTAAAACCCACGCGCGGGCGAGACGGAGAACGAAACCAGCCCTGTAGACGCAGAGAGGAGAACGGAGAGGCACGTCGGAGCTGGGGGTCAGGTGAGAAGGTGCATAATAAGTAAACTTTTTTTTTTTTTTTTTTTAGAAACAAGCCGTAAATAAATCACGACGCAGGTAAAATGAGGACATTTCAAAAGCAATTAAGCAGTCGGTACGCCGTGCTGTCTGAACGCATAATGAACGAAATCGGACAGGCGGTAATTGCTTACGTATGGGCTTCAGTGTGTCTTCCACAGAGCCCAGTAGTCCCTTATGACATGCAGACTCTTTTTAAAAAGGCATAAAGCCCAAATGTCACAGGCGGGCAGGGGGTCCGAACCAGCGAAAATACAGGGGGGGGGGGGGGGGTGGGGGGGGAAGGGGGCCAGTGTGGGGGGGAGACAGAGGAAGAGAAACAGCATCTAGCCAGGAAGGAAGGAATCAAGGGAGGAAGGGAGGTGGGCAAAACGAAGGGAACAAAAGGAGGGCAGAGCGATGGAAGGCAAGGTTAAGGGAAAAGGGTTCATCGCCGCTCGCGCTCGCTCGCTCCGGTTGAAAACAAAAGAAATAATGCAAGGGTGTCTTCGCCGACGAGGCCGAGCAGGAGAGCGGGGAGAAAGGAAGCAAGGAGGAGGTGGGTGTGGCCACACAGCAGGGGGGGGCGGTAAACATTTAGCCATTGTGCGTATCTCCTGACAGTCAGGGGGATGCTGTGTGTTATGTGTGTATGTGTGCGATTCCTCCCCCCCCCCCCCCCCCACCAGGCGATGGTCCGTGCTGTTCTGAGATGACAGGAGGGGAGATGACGCCAGGGGAGGAGGTGAGGGGAGGGGGCGAGGAGGAGGAGGAGAGGAGGCGAGGAGGGTGGGAACATGCAGCTCAGAGGGAGGGGGGGGGGGGGGGGGGGGGGGGGGCGCTGACGGGGAATGAGGAAGAACGAAAAACAATACACGGGCTGGGGGTTGTTTTAATTACCGCTGGGAGTCTGGAACTGTTTTTTTGTCGGAATACAAGCGTGGGGGGGGGGGGGGGGCGGAGGTGAGCTTAGGTGGATGCCGGTGGAGGTGGTGGTGGTGGTGGTCGGAAGTGAGCTTAGGTGGAGGAGGTGGTGGTGGGGGTGCCGGTGGTGGTGGTGGGGGGGGGGGGGCAGGGGACAGGGACAGGGGCGGTGATTGGACGGTTTTCCCCATTGACATTTCCCGGCGTCACACACACACACACACACACGCAGCGCAGCGCACGTCCATCTGCTAGGCCCGCTGCTCGCTCACAGGCGCCCGACGGCAATAACACACACACTACAAAGACGACTTTGTCGCGTTCTCCCCGCGGCACACAGTTCCAACAGAGCCACCCCACTTTGGAGTGGTGCCAAATTGGCACCGCTCCGGTGACGACCGCACGACACGAATCTCGTTGTTCGAAAAAGCGACAAAAAAGGCGGCTGCTTTAGATCGAGGTTACCGCGGCCGTTTGCGTTACTTTTGGTGACACGACGTGCACAGGACCGCCCCGGAGGGCTGGCGCCAGGGAGACACGGCCTTTGACCCCCGTGTGCCGTTTGGGGTCTGGTGGTGCTGAAGGTTTCCGAAGAGAGCGGATTCCCCGAGCGCCAAGCAGTGTTCTGCGCCAAGCGGCGTTCTAGGTATTGGAGGATTTTCTTGGAACCTCTCATGGAGGTTCTTGAAGGGGGTTCTATGAAAATACAAAAAGATACCCCATACACACACACACTTACCCCTGAAATAAAATCTAAATACAAACATTTTATTTCAAGTATTAACGTTTGCAGGGTCTTCGGATCAAACCATAGATGGGGAATTTTCGGAAAAGAAATGTATCTTGCCAAACAATCAAAATGAACAGGATGGACCCACGCTGCATTAACACAGACAAGGCCAATCAATATTTCCTTGTTAATAAAGAAGATGGTAAATGGTCCTCAGCTATCCTATATAGTCCTATATAGCGCTTTTATCCAAAGAGTTTTACAGTGTTGACTGACCTGAATTCACCCATTCAGGCACACATTCACACACCGACGGCGGAGTGACGTGGTGTCTTGCTCAGGGACACCACGAAACTCAGCTAGGAAGAGCCGGGGATCGAACCAGCAACCTTGCGGTTACCAGCCAACCCGCTCTACCTCCTGAGTAGGGCCGCTCGATTATTATCTCGATTATTCAAACGATTATTTTTGAGTTTGGAAACATTGGAAGCATTTATTCAGAATTTCTCTCCAAAAAAAACACTTTGTAAATGAGAACTTTGAAATTTCCCCTTAAAAATATACACAAAATGGTCAAATAGAAAATAAAGTCCAGATATGAATCCAGCTGTTCTGCAATTTCTATTTAAAAATATATATATTTATTTTTTAAAATCGTTTCAACTCGATTATATTAGTTTGGTGATCGTTTCACTCCGAAATCGAAATCGCGATCAAAAATTTGATCGATCGCCCAGCCCTACTCCTGAGCTAATGCCGCCCCACAGAAGATCCAGGACTCCCCCTCCAACCCCTCCACCAGCCTCCCCTGTCCTCCCCCAACGCCCTCCAACCCCCCACTCCCCCAACCCGCTCCAACCTCCACCGTCCTCCCCCAACGCCCTCCAACCCCCCACTCCCCCAACCCGCTCCAACCTCCACCGTCCTCCCCCAACGCCCTCCAACCCCCCACTCCCCCAACCCGCTCCAACCTCCACCGTCCTCCCCCAACACCCTCCAACCTCCCCCAGTACCCCCCCCCCCCCCCCCGGTCTCACCTGCAGCATGTTGAGCAGCAGCGAGCGGAACTTGGTGCCCTCCACCATGAACAGCGCCATCTTGTCGCAGAGCCTGGCGGCGGTGGCGGCGAAGCTGCGGTCCGCCGCCGCCGTGCCGTAGATGGCGGCCACCACCTGCGCCAGGGACTCCTCGCAGCGCGCCGAGCCCTGCGCCTCCTCCATGAAGGAGGCCAGCCGCTGCTCCACGCCGGTGCTGTTGCTGCGCATGCTGTCCAGCAGCTCCACCAGGCGGTCCATGCGCTGCGAGCCCGCGCCGTCGCCCGCCACGCATGCCTCGTCCTGGGGGGGGGAAGAGGGACGAAGGTGAGAGGGTGAGGTACCAGGGTGGGGGGGTTACTCGGTTCGATTCCCTGATGTCTACGGCTCTGGAGCTGTCGGGTCAGTGGAGCTGATCCGACGAGATTTCCGAACCCCCCCCCCGTCGCTGTCTCTTTAAAAAAGTGTTTCACTGGTTTGAGCTACATATCGCACTTACTTCTTGGATATTAGAATCTGCTAAATAACAAATTTGAAATAGATATGAGTAGAGTATTTATGTGTGTGCGTGCCATTCTCCAATATTGATACGTCCGCAGCTACGAGCATCAAATATAGAAATAAACGATTAATCAGGACCGGCTTTCTGGGTGCGTGATAAGAATGCGATTTTGGTGGTTGCTGCAGAAGAGATTTGAACTTGGTGACATAACATGATGCTGAAAAGGCAGATGGTGAAAATAGACAGGAGGAGGGCCTGCAGGACTTGGCACGCATGTACGCGCCACCCTCCGAGTAAGGTTCGCTGGAAGGTATTCAGTTATGCCCATGTCTGGACAGTTATGCACTGCATGGCTTTGTGCTTTTTCCCCCCCACTCACGATCCGCACAAACGTCTATACTTGGCCCGAGCAACAGAAAACGACTATTATACGGCTTCTCGTTCGCCTCGTTTGAGAACGGTGGGTTACATGTAAAAAAAGGGTGAGACGCGACCTAGCCACCCGATGAAAACGGCTTCTTCTTCTTCTTCTTCTTCGCGCCGACGCGGAACCCGTCGCACAATGGCATGTAGACGCAAAAAGATAACAAGTGAAAGACTAACGTCTCTACGGTAAAGACGGCTATACACAATGTCTAGGCGACGCGTCTGAACATAAAGGCCACGCGTCACAATGCAAAGCCTTTAGAAAAGGTGTTCCTAACACAAGACAAAAAGAAAACTTTCCGCTACCTTGTCCTTTAGCCGGCGCCTCAGCCGCTCCTTGGACGACTGCAGGAGGGTGACTTTGGGGCACCCGGACCGGCCCTCGCCGCCCCCTTTGCCCCCGCTCTGCGGTCGCGGCGGGGCCGCCGGCTGGGGGCTGGCGGACTCCTGACTGAACGCCCGGTCACGGCAGGAATTCTGATTGGCCCTGGGCCCGGACGGAGTGGATTCCTGGGGGGATTTCCTGCCGCCGCCGCCGCCGCCGCCGCCCCAGTCCTTTGGTTCCTGTTGTGGCGTTCTGCCGTGGTCGCCGATTCTTACATTCTCGCCCACGGGCGTCTCGTTGTCTTTGGTGGTTGCGGCGCTGCCGGGGGTGGTGGGGGTGGGGGTCCGGGGCGGGGCCCCCCTGTCCCCCGTGGGGCTGCCCTGCCCGTGGCCCGGGCCCTTCTGGTTGTACTGCCAGCGGCGGTTCTGGCTGTAGCCGTGGTGAGGGGGGCCCCCGTGGCGCTGCCCGTGGTGGCCCCCGCCTTGGTTCTGGCGCAAGGGCCGGCCGTTACCATTGTTCCTGCTCTCTCCCGATTGGTCCGGCGACTGGGCGGGCTGCTGCTGCTGCTGCTGCTGGTGGTCTTGGTGGTGGTGGTGGTGGTGATGTTGGTGGTGGTGGTCTTGGTTCGGGGAGAGCTGCTGCTGCTGGGATGACTGATCCCTCTGGTGCTGCGGGGACTGCTGCTGCGGGGGAGGGGGCGTTTGATTCTGGTTCTGGCTCTGGCCCGTCTTGCCGGGTCCCTGTGGTCGCTGCTGTCTCCTGGAATGAGAGGGGGGCGGAGTTAGCCACATGGCTCAGTGGTGGTGGTGGTGGTGGCGGCGGCGGCGGCGGGGCTGTCTGGCATGCACGCCCCTCACCTCTCGCCGCGAGGCTAGCCTGGCACGCACTGACGAGACCAGCCCTCTGTGTCACAGTGTGTGTGTGTGTGTGTGTGTGTGTGTGTGTGTGTGTGTGAGACGCTGGCGCGCGGGTCATCCATCTGCTATGGATACACTAAAGCTGCCTCTCTGGTCCCTAATGCCTCCTCCATTTTAGCCTTGTGCAGCTTACCAAGAACCCCATAAAATGTAGACATTTTAAACCACGTACTACTTTAAAAACAACCGGAAACCAAAAAAAAACAATTTCAATTGAATGTACTCCTTTCGGAATGGAGTCAGAAAACTAAAAGCAGCAGTATATAAAGTGTTTTCTTTCACATTCACGTTGTCTACAGTGCCCCATTTTAAACGTTGCTGCTGCTGCTGCTACAATGCGTTGCGTCCCTAGTCCCATCTCCTCTACCCTGTCCTTATTTTCCATCGCGGCTACAAAACCGGTCTCTGTGTTTTCGAATCCACCCGTCTCTGTACCACCGGCCAGCCAGCCTAAGCGACGTGAAGTGAACGGCTGGAGTTCCAACTCTCTAAACGCCATAGAAAAAGATCCCTCCCTTAAGACATTCCTCTCTCTCGCTGTAGAGACGGCAAAACCGCACTCAAAGCCAACATACATACGGCGCTACAGTATGCCCCCGCCGTCCCTCTGTCGCGCGTCGAGGTTACCTCATCCTCCGCCCGCTCTGTCATTTGGCCGCGCTGCTTCGCGGGACAACACACACACACACACACACACACACACACACACACACACACACACACACACACACACACACACACACACACACACACACACACACACACACACACACACACACACACACACACACACACACGACATATGTTGCCTTGGATTAGTCACACCGTAGGGTGGGTGGAGGGCCGCCCCCCCCCCACCACCACCACCACCCTATTGCGTATGGTGGCCATTTCTCAGACTTAGTCTTTAGTCTCTTGTGATTACAAATTCCAGCTTTGCAGGTTTCGGTGGCGGAGTACATCGCGCCGGGGGGGGGGGGGGGGGGTCGCTACCGAGTAGGCCGTACGTACGCCCCTCTGGAGGAGCGGGTTCGATTCCGTCCCGCGGTTCAGGTGATACAGCGCGTTCCCCCCCCCCCCCCCCCCCCCCCTCTT
Source organism: Micromesistius poutassou (assembly GCF_964030765.1). Classification (NCBI taxonomy): domain Eukaryota; kingdom Metazoa; phylum Chordata; class Actinopteri; order Gadiformes; family Gadidae; genus Micromesistius; species Micromesistius poutassou. The sequence goes on from NW_028177177.1 coordinate 7,245, forward strand.
TTCTTTCTATTCACAAAAAAAAAAGCTTTATGTGAAGTAGAACCACAGAGAATTGTGCGGCTGCGTGACGTCGGCTCTGACCTATATACACCTACACTCCGGGGCGGGGACGGGTTCAGCGCGCTAATTGGTCCGTCGGTGAACACCCGAGGTGAGTGTGAACTCGCGGCTGAGACGCGTCTGCGCTGGAAGACAACCTGTTCTGCAAGCCTGTTTCTCCAAATGACCATTATAATCAGAGCGGCTGTTGAACGCCCTGGTTTTCGAGGAGGCTGGCGACTTATTACTGCGTATAGACATGAGACGCGTGCATGGAGGAGGAGACATGAGACAGAAATATATATTAAGTTAAAAGGTGACAGCCGGCCAGCCTTAGGAACAGACAAGCGTTCGCGTGACGTCTGCACCTTAATGGCTGGTGGTATTCGGAGAAAAATAAACATCAGATCAGGACAAAGTTTCCCAGGTATTCCGGCTGTAGGGAAAGCTAGATTTCCTGTGCTTATCCACACAGTAGCCTTTTTTTTTTTTTTTTTTACACCCAGACGGCTGTTGAAGTTGCCATGAAATTACCATGGGGTACCAATTTCTACACCCAATTGCCTTCCGACTGCAGGCGATGAAAACAAACGGGTCAGTGTATCTCTCTTAATACAGGACGTTCCATGGGAGAGAGGAGGACCGGGGATGCTGTGTTGCTCATCGAGCAGGACGTCCACTTTAATAGTTGATACGTGGTGCTGGTGTACATTTCCATTTCGTTTGAGCAGCAACTGCTACATAAAAGACGGGGGCCGCCCAGCGGAGCCAAAATGATTCAGAGAGAATATGTGAAGCGATCGTATGGTGGGAAATGGGCTGGGGAGCGCGCGCGCGCGTGTGACATAACATGATTGTTGTGTTACACGGTCTCCCACTAAATGTTCTGCTGGTGAACTTCCCTGGGAGGTTATTTTTGGACTTGGACTCTGATGTTCTGGATAAACTCGACTCTCGACTGAGAGCCCACGCTAAATTAGCTATTCTCATAAATTAAAAAGTGAGATCATTTTCAAGCGCATGGCTTATGTGGTCAATATACTACATGTGTGTCTGATATGTTTTGTATTGATGACAGTGAAGCCCTGTGAATGAAGAGAAGGTTATCTTCCCAAATGCATTCAGAGAGCCACAGCTCAAAGAGAGCTAAGTTATTCCCAATTTCTCAAAGAAATGCACACTAAATCTGCATTACCCTCCTCACATCAGTGAGACAATTTCCAAGTTCCTCCACATCAGTTCCAGATCTGCCCAGCTCCCTCACCCGCCAGTTTAACCAATCAGGAGTCACTTGAGCTTCAAAGGATGCTGAGAACCAATCAAATGCCGCCTCTCCCGGGCAGATAGATTGAAGCATGACGGCTATACCAGGATACCCCATTCAATCCCATTTCTCATACTACCTTTCTAAAATAAATCTGCATTTAAACGCTCCCAACTAAAAGCATCTGCAGTCTCACAGGCCTATGGAAATCTGCCAAATAAATATTTAATTTACATTTCAATACATTTTAACGGCATTAATGAGGCTATACGTCCTGCTTTCCATATGTAGGAGGTGCACACATTCAGGCAGAATGTCTTGAGCAGATCTTTGCATACTAGCCAAACACAAACTTCTCTTAACCGTAATGGCCACAGAGGTTGCATCTTCACACACACACACACACACACACACACACACACACACACACACACACACACACACACACACACACACACACACACACACACACACACACACACACACACACACACACACACACACACACACGATTGAAGCCTTCTCCATGGAGCCTTGAGGAATCTCTAAGGCTCCAATTATATACCTACATATCCATGCCATAACCGTTCTCTGTGTCATCACCTAAAGCAACGCTCGCTAGCACACAGGGCTGTGGGCCCCCCGAGGGCCGGCACTGGATGCTAAATGTCTGCTGTTTCTTTCCACTGTTTACATCAGACCGACCCCCCCACCCTTAATATTATTCTCGTGTCATGGGAGCAACACAAACACAAGAAGGACATGCGTGTGTGTACCCGCACGCAGCGTACGGGCTGATCAATAAAGCTAGAGATACGGCCCCCCCTTACCAAACCAGACCATCTCTAAATCACAGTGACAATGGGTCTGGTCGTAATCGGGCGATTCTTATCTGTAGTTGGTTGGAGAGAGAGAGCGCACACACGAACACACACACACACACACACACACACACACACACACACACACACACACACACACACACACACACACACACACACACACACACACACACACACACACACACACACACACACACACACACACACACACACACACACACACACACCAAAATGCTCTGAAATACAGTCTGAAATTAAAACTGCGCGCAGTGATGAACGGGACCTCGCGCCGGCTTGCAGCCGCCACTACGAGGTCCCGTTCATCACTGCGCGCAGTTTTAAAAAAAAATCGCGCCGGCTTGCGGCCGCGTCACGTGCCGTCGTAACATGTGTGCTGGCAAGATGTGCACATGTTAGGACCGCACGTGACGCAGCCGCAAGCCGGCACGAGGTCCCGTTCATCACTGCGCGCAGTTTTAAAAAAGCGCAGTTTTAACAAAAATTCGCGAATTTATGTAATCTGTAGAAGCAGAGGTGCCCTGTGGTGTCCTACTGATTGTTTTGACATTAACATGTAAGACCACATTTAACTGAATTACATGTTGTAACAACTTTAACTAACATTATTAACCCTACATCAATGATCCGATAAATTCCCTAGGAGGAGTTAGTTCAAATACAAGGCGACGGAATTCAAAAATGGCCAACTTTGACGGCACGCCACGGCCACGCCCTTCAACGTACAGTCACAAATAGCACGGCGTTGGTTCAGCACCATTTTTTGACTGTACTAACCAATTGTGAAGCAGATGCGATAAATTCCCTAGGAGGAGTTTGTTCAAATACAATGCGAAAAAGTGAAATTCCATTCAAAATGGCCAACTTTGACGTCACGCCACGGACACGCCCTTCAACGTACAGTCACAAATAGCACGGCGTTTATTCAGCACCATTTCATGACTGTACTGACCAATTTGGAAGCAGATTCGATAAATTCCCTAGGAGGAGTTAGTTCAAATACAAGGCGACGGAATTCAAAAATGGCCAACTTTGACGGCACGCCACGGACACGCCCTTCAACGTACAGTCACAAATAGCACGGCGTTGGTTCGGCACCACTTCATGACTGTACTGACCAATTTTGAAGCAGATCCGATAAATTCCCTAGGAGGAGTTCATTCAAATACAAGGCCAAAAAGTGAAAAAAATTCAAAATGGCCGCCGAGAGTGAAAAATAAAAAAATTAAATTTCCGACTTCCGGTGGGTTTTGGGGCATGGGTCCAAGAGGCTTTTCTGTAGGTATTGGCACGTTATACGTGCCTACCAATTTTCATACATATTGGTGAAACGTGGCGCAGGGGCTGCTTTTTAAAGTTCCTGTAGGGGGCGCTACACACATGAGAAACACGATTTTTGGTATGTGAGCTACCGGCACCAGTCTACACGTGTCCTGTGAATTTCATATTCATAACTATTACGGTCTCCGCACAGTGATTTTGCAAAAAAGTGAAAAAAATTCAAAATGGCCGCCAAAAGTGAAAATTAGAAATGCAAATAGCCGACTTCCTGTGGGGTTTGGGGCATGGGTCCAAGAGGCTTTTCTGTAGGTATGGGCACATTGTACGTGAATACTGAGTTTCATACATATCGGTGAAACGTGGCGCAGGGGCTGCTTTTTAAAGTTCCTGTAGGGGGCGCTACACACATGAGAAACACGAATTTTGGTATGTGAGCTAGAGGCACCAGTTTACACGTGTCCTGTGAATTTCATATTCATAACTATTACGGTCTCCGCACAGTGATTTTGAGGCTCTGGCGGCCATGTTGTTTTTTAAATCGACTTAATTTTTGGTGAGCAGTTAGAACTTTGGTACTTAACGGCCATTGAGTTGGTCCCGCTCAAATCAAACATTGCGTCTATGAACTGTGGCTATTTTAGTAACGGGCCACGCCCACTTCGATGCCACGCCCCATTTGAAAAATTGTTGACTTAATCTTGTTCAGAATTCGATTCTGAACAACTTTAGTAGAGAGGTCCAACACCATAGGAGTCCAATTAATGTAGATATGTGCAATTTACTATTTTTGGGGTGAAAAACACACCCCTTTTTGAACTCAATGGCTCATGGGTACTTTGAAATTTATCCTACAGACTAATCCTTATGTCAGATTTAAGATAATGGGCCATAGATGATATGTGCCAAAGGATTTTTGTCAAAGTCGAAAAACCTGGGATCCTTGGGGAATTTACTGTTTTTAACTAAATTCAAAATGGCGGGAAATCTGGCTACCGGAAGTGCTAAGTTAGTATCTGCAAATTTCTTCATTATGAGGATTTGCATATGTGTGCAAAGTTTCATGAGTTTAGGTCTGACCGGTGACGAGTTATGCGTGTGCAAAGGTTGAAATTTTGGCATAGTTGGTATAGCGCCACCTAGGGGCGAATGTGAATTTGAGGGCTAGAATATCAAATTTTTCACCAGTCCCACAAAATGCACCAAGAAAAAATGAGTTTTCGAATATGTGCAGGGGGGGAAAAATGCAGTCGAAGTGGCTAAAAATAATAATAATAATAATAAACACGAGGATTTCAATAGGGTCCTTGCCAAGTTTGGCTCGGTCCCTAATAACCTTTCTGCTCCTGCCCGGCAGCACTTAACCTCTGGAGGGAGAAGCAGAAGAAATAAGGCCTTTATTTTCTCTCGCTTCTCTCTCTCGTTCGCCCTCCTTCACCCACACACACACACACACTCACTCACAACCCCGCACTTTACCATGAGGTCCAGGCCGAGCGAGACTAATTGTAGAACTTCTAATGGCAACTTCAGGTTTTTTTTTTTTTTTACACTGTCTCTCTTCAGCCACTTTCTTGTGGCACTCTTTGCCTTGACCTTCCCCCCCCCTGCACACACACACACACACACACACACACACACACACACACACACACACACACACACACACACACACACACACACACACACACACACACACACACACACACACGACCACTTTCAGCTTTGAGAACTCCCTTGATGGCATGGGACCCGATAACCGGCGGTTTGTGCGGCGGTAATGCTCGGTCCTCGGACGACGACCAATCTTTCGCGAGCGTCACATAGACCTCCGGCGATCGGGTGCAAATAACCTTAAGCAATCCGTCGGCAAATGGTGACGGGTGAAGCTTTTCGGGTGAGACCCTCGAGAAAACACACTACACAACTGCACAACTAAAAAGGACAACTGGGTGATGGGGATGGCCAGGGGTCCTGGTGGCTGTCCACTCGACACTCAAACTCTCTCGCTCTCTCTTTCCAGTCAACACTTCCTCTCTCAAAGTGTAGACAAGAGCCAACAAATGCTGCGCCAATAAAACAGAGGGAGGAAGTGGGGGGGGGGGGGGGGGGGGGGGGGGGGGGGTGGGGGGGGGGGAGACGAAGGAGAAGTTGAGCGCACTATAGAGAAGTATTGTTGGGGGGGGGGGGGGGGGGGGGGGGGGTAGAAAAAAAAAAGAAGGCTTTTCAGGGGTGTTTGTTTATTTACCCCCGGAGCCCCGCCAAAAGCCAAATGCTCCGGATATATTCAACACACACACACACACACACACACACACACACACACACACACACACACACACACACACACACACACACACACACACACACACACACACACACACACACACACACACACTCACAGCAACACACACACACGTCTTGTGCGGGTCCGTTTATAGCCAGCCAGCGAGCGTACATCACTCGCTGGTCTTTCCCGGGCTAGAATGTCAGTCCTTCGCATGATGGTTGAGAGAGAGAGAGAGAGAGAGAGAGAGAGGCGGCTCGGTGGTCTGGCCGAGGGTGGTGGAGGAGGAGGTGGTGGTGGTGGTGGTGGTGGTGGTGATACTGACCTGGCCTGCAGAGACTTGACGCTGTCCCCCCGGGCCAGTAGGCAGCAGTATGGTGATCTTGGTCCCTGCTAAGCGGATCAACAACTCTACAGGCAGGGGAGCAGGAGGAGGAGGAGGAGGAGGAGGAGGAGGAGGGCGTTCCAACAGTGCAGGAGGTGGGGAGATGGGGAGGGCACAAGGAGAACCATGAGAGCGGGGTGGGGAGTGGGGGAGCAGATGGATGCAGAGGAAGCAAGGCCAAGCATTGAGGGGTGAAGGAGCGAAGGAGGAGGAGGAGGAGGAGGAGGAGGAGACGCTGCAGGAGAACGCGAGGAGGAGGAGGAGAGCGCGGTGTCGAGAAAATAATAAAACAAAAGGATGAACCAAATGAACGGATGCCGGAAAATACGACTAAATCTAGTCAAGGTTTCTACTTTAGCGATACTGAAATTAAAACTACAGCTATGGTCGACAGGAAATGAAATGAAATGAAGGAGAGGTGAGATGATGGCGAGACAGGGGGGGGGGCCCTAAAGCGGGTGGCGCAGGACCAGACCTTCCAATTGGTGGATCCGGGTCGGGGGGGGGGGGGAGAGAGAGGGAGGGAGGGGAACCCTTATAGGCCAGACCAGTTAACCTGAACCCCCTCAAGGCGTCGTTGGTGGCAAGGCGGCAATTGGAGGAGACCCCTCAACACCTACTGACACTTTTCCCCACCGTTGTGACTTTAAGTCGTCCGTTTGAAGTAAAGACGTTGTTTTTTGTTTTTTTTTGTTTTTTTTCCCAATGCTGCCAAGTGTGGGCTGTTGCCTTTTTGATTTTTTTTCTTCCCTTGCATAACGTCTTTGTTCTAAAGGAAACAACCATTATCACAACAGCAGAGGAGGAGTGTGCGCTGTGGACACTTTTTCCACCGCAGATCACTGTGAGATTGAAGTGAGAGACACAGGAAGACTGCTGCGGTGAGACCAGTGCCTGGCGCGAAACCCGCCAGTTCTCGTCAGCCAGACGCTACGCGCGGAACTGCAAGCGACGTGCGCGAGCTCAACGCCGTTTGCCATACAATTTCGTCGTCGACGGATGTCGAAATAGCGGCGTGTATTATACAACATCCTGCCGTTAAGAAGTACAACGTGATGCCGGTTATCGGGGGGGGGGGGAACTCATGTACCAAGGATATACATTCTCCTGTTTTTCTGGAGATGTAATCCCTGAAAGTGAAATGGAATCGATTTGATTCAATTTCCTTTTTCATTTTGTTCAATTCAAAAGCCGTTTAATTTTTGCTATTAGCGCCTCAGGTGTGACAGACCACAGTCGGAAATGTGGGAGCCCCTTCTTGAAACACATACGCTTTCATTTATTATTCGTAGGGCGAGAATAGACGTCGAGGAGGAAGGGGGTGAAGGCGACCGCCACGTCGTCTCTGTGGGAGCGAGCGAAACGGCAACATAGCCCCGTAAATCACAACAGTAAATCACAAAATGTCAAGCGTGCGTTGATGTGTCTTTCTTAACTACAAACACATGCAGCGCGGTGCGCCCTCTCTCCCCCCCCCTCTCTCTCTCTCTCTCTCTCTTCTTCAGTTCTTTTACTGCATGTGAAACTCTCCTTAACCTCTCCGCCTCGGTGTCTGGTCGTCTCAGCGGCCCCGGGGGCAGTCAAACAGTCGGGCCCCCGACCGCAGGACTACTCAGCAGGCACAACAGGAAGTCAAGTCATGCCATTACTTTTCTGTCTCTCCCTCTCCCTCCCGCCCTCCCTCCCTCCCTCCCTCCCGCCCCTGGTTCTCCTTTGATGTGGAACCAGGACGCGCCACTTAATGCACAAAACACCCAAAGTCCTTGAGGTGTTT
>NW_028177176.1:0-22174 GCF_964030765.1 Micromesistius poutassou
TACACTTATAATCAGCCGTGTCATTGTTATGCTAATTGCATCACTTCAGTCAACTGAGTTTCGATTGGGATTGTTTTGTTTGTATAGTTCAACCGTTCACATTTTACTCACTAGTATTTTTCGTGGATTTGTTATCTCACTTTCTTACATTTCTTTCTTGGCTTTCTTCCCGCTGCTTTTTGTATATGCGATAAGCCGGACCCGACCCCTTGCAGCAGCAGTCGTCCACTCCGATAAGATAGCTCTCTGAAAGATTACATCTACTATTAAACTGTTCAGCTAACTGAAGCTTTTTTTGTTATTAAGTCAGTTAACATTGCAGAATATCCATCAATGTGGGGACACACTTCCTAGGTTGCGTTTTTGTACTCACTATTCTAATGATGGTAATACCTTTGCTTATGACTGATCTTGATGGCCACATAAATCCGGTGAAACTGATGCGTCACTGACGATTACCGCACTGCGCATGTGCAACCACTTTCCCGCGTTTAACAAGCAAGGATTATCCAAACCATTGCATTGGCTGCTTTAGTAACGTATGTTACGTAACATAGCCTACGTATAAAAAATGTTGATGTCGTATGTTAGAAAAAAAGATAGATAGATCGATAGATGGATGGATGGTTGGATGGAGGGACAAATTGACAGATAGATAGATATCCGCTTGTAACAAAACAATGGAGAAATTGTGATTATTGTTGTTTAACATACAAAGCAATAATAGTGATTTTTAATATTTAGCCATTGCAAACATACTCACTCGATCTATGTAGCCTACATCAAATTATGTTAGGTCATTGATACTTTTATTTTCGTGGTTTTACATAACTACACATACGGACAAAAATCAGAATAAGCAGACACATACAATACGTACACCCCCCCTCCCCTCCCCCCTCCCTCACACAATCAGACAAGACTAGAACCTTCCACTGGTAAGAACCAGTGGAAGTCAACACTTTATGGTAAATTAACAGTGGTAGATGACAATATATAATGCAAGTGTCAACGATAAAGCAATAAATAAAAAAGTAAATGCAACTGGTTAACAAAATAAACACAAGTTGTTCATTCCTTACTACCACTAATAGTGTGTGTGTGTGTGTGTGTGTGTGTGTGTGTGTGTGTGTGTGTGTGTGTGTGTGTGTGTGTGTGTGTGTGTGTGTGTGTGTGTGTGTTGTGGCAACCCGGCTCCGTCCCAATCAACATGATGCAGAGCACCTGAGGAGCCGGGAGGAAGCCTGTTTAAAAGGCAGGCTTCCACACCCATTCAGGGCTCTCTCTTGGCTGGGGTGGAAGGAGAGTCCAGCTGTTGTGGCTGTGCCACCCGATCATCTTTTAGTTCTTTTCAGGAAGACTTTATGTTTGATTAAATGGGCCGTTGTGGCTTAACACCCAACAGATTTGCGTGCTGTTTAAACCAAGGCTGTGTGTGTGTGTGTGTGTGTGTGTGTGTGTGTGTGTGTGTGTGTGTGTGTGTGTGTGTGTGTGTGTGTGTGTGTGTGTGTGTGTGTGTGTGTGTGTGTTTTCCGTCTGTGTGATGAATACAGCTGTGTGATTAATACATTGTCAACGACAAAGCAATTGTTATTGGAGGGAAGAAACCATACATAACACAACCCAAAGTTTACACCAAGGCACTTTGTAATACAAACATTTTTTGTGTGAAATTGTCAGTAGCCCATACTCATCTATTTAAAACTGAGTGAGATAGACAATCAGCTGCTCAGTGGGTCCTGGCAATAAGAACTTTCCATTGAACAAGTCCAAAATGGTTGTGTTATTGGACAATTAGGTGAGTGGGTTTGCCAACTGTATCTTGGCTAGCAGTATTATTCAATCCTTAAGAGTTTAATTCATAACAAGGTGCACATAAATCTGTAATATAACAGCATTTTTGGATGTGACAAAAGCAAGGGGGGGGGCGTTGTTACACCAGGTGCAACAAATACACCAGGGGGGTATTCCATCAAAGTCGCTAACGAAAGCGGCGATTAGTTGATTAAGCCTGGTTAGAACTAGCGCCAACTTCCACTTGAGGCTAAAGCCGTTCCATCAACACAGTTCAGCCACGCCTTGCTCAGGTTAGTTCAAACCAGGCTCAAGTTATCCTGGATTACGCGCGTTCACGAGATATGTAACCAGCCCAGAACCATCAATGTCGAATCATGGATCAAATGTCCGAAAAGGACAGAGCGGGATCTTTTCCAGCGGCGAACAGAAGCTGCTTGTGGAGTTCTATGAGGAGTACACGCATATAATAACTCAAAAAGGGAACACCGTAACCATTAATAGAAACAGGAAGGCTGCCTGGCACAAAAATCGGCGATCTGTTGAATGCATAAGTAGTATTAAGCGTAACATATTTTAATTTAATATTGACCATGGATTTAAAAGCAGGGAGATAGTCTCGAGTTAACGTGTTGGACTTGCACCCCGTCGACCGGGGTTCCAACCCCACTCAACTAATAGAAATATAGGAAGGATTACTACAGAAATCAAATAACTTTTCATGCCATTTATTTTCCATTTCTTTTAATATTCTTAATTAGGGAATTAATAAAATTAATAAAGGGAATTACAAAATGAAGCCAACGCCAAGAATAATACGCATTAGTCTAGACGCGAACTCGGGTCGCCCGTAACACATAGACCATTCATCCAGCCGCTGATTACTGATGGCGCGATAATACATAGATTTGTGTAAAAATGTGTTGAAAAAATAGCCACAGTAATAATGGATAGCAATTCATTGAATTATTTCATTTGCGTCATTTAATCTTAGACCCTTAGTGAAAATATACGCTGTTTGTACTTCATATATGTACATTTATGACAAAATTGTGAGGACTAAGTTTGGCGGAACCTTCTGATGGTACAATTGTTGCTGACAGATGGATTTCTCTGAAACACCGCTCAAGTTAGCCTGACAGTTAACCTGCTCCCGACCAGCTTAGTTTGGTCGGATAAATTGCCATGGTTACTTAGTGGAAATTCCCTTAAATGACGTTCATGGAACGCAACTCTAGCTGAAAGAAGCCCGGCTTTATGTTTAGCTTGATGGTTGTTTGGTCAGATAAGTTGCCATGGTTACTTAGCGGAGATTCCCTTAAGCCACATTAATGGAACGCAACTCTAGCTGAAAGAAGCCAGGCTAAGCAAAATAAGCCCGGCTTTGGGTTTAGCTTGGTTGATGGAATACCCCCCAGGTTCCATCATTAGGCTTAAATCCACTACATAAACTATAACAACTATCAACATAATAAATACAACGTAGGCCTAAAAATAAGGGTGATCATTTTATCTAAAGCAGGGGTGTCAAACGTACGGCCTGCGGGCCTAATCCGGCCCGGAGTGTAATTTAATCCGGCCCGCCAGATAATATCTAATGTCTATCAGAACTGGCCCGCCGGCATATTGCATTTCAGCGTTAACGCGCGTCTCGGCGCGGTAACTTTGCCCCCCCCACCCCCCCGTCAACAACTCCGGCCCGCGAGTACAGTTTGTGTTTGACACCCCTGATCTAAAGTGATACATCTGAAAGACAATTACAACTATTCAAATCTAATTTTACATATTTGATTAATTTGGTTTCAAGGCAAGCCATCTCAGAGAAAGTTTTTCCAAAGAAGTGTGAGTTTTAGTTCAAGAGTTGCGGAATAACTGTCTAGTGTACTAACCACAATGTCTTCATTAACCAACCATAAAAAAGCACAAGTGAAGTTATGTTATATTGTAGGCTCATTGCAGTTGAAGCAGTACAGCCCACTATGTCAATGACAGGGATTTAATTAAGCAAAGTCTTCTTCTATCAAGTGCGCGCATGAGTCCTCTATATAACAAGGCTCAGAGGAACACATTGCCTCATCTAATTAGCTGTCACTGGCACTGTCACTGTCACCCTTCTCAGGCTGCTCATGTGCATGACTTGCAGCCACAGGGATTTCAACAGACACACATTCTGTTGCTGGCCTTGGTGGCCAAGCCACAATGGAAATTACTTTGGACCTTTTGTTTGATAATATTAGTAGCATCAACGATTGACGACGAGTGTCCTAAATGTGTGTTAATAACTGGTCAGAGTACTTTTTGAGAATATCCTTGTATTCTGTGATGAAGTGAGACCACACTTCACTTAAATAAATAATGTATAGCTCTTTTGTATTTACTAATCCATAAGCTTTAATTCAGTCAAACATGAAATGTTGCTGGATTGGTTGCTGTTAATATGAATACATGTTTAATCTGTACACTTTTAAGCTGTTTTGTTACTTGAGGTTGCCGAGGGAGGTTGGCCTTTCTTCATTGAGCGTGTGTGAGGGCTAAGCAATCTGAAAGAGCACTTTTTTTTTGAGAATAAAAAAGTAGGTGGCTGTTGAGAGGGTGATTCAAGTGATTCCTGTGATTCCTGTTCAATCATCATTGTTTGATGAATCAGTAACAGATACCATGAAATATTAAACTTTCAATTTCTTATTTTTTAACAAATATTTAATTATTTTGTGAAACAAATATTGCATACAATAGTGTTTGTTCACAAATTACTTTGTTTACTTTCCGTTTGTGTTTGTACAATGTGGCACACATCAAACCCATTGCTCTGCAAGAAATACAGCCTGCTATAGCAAAGTGTGATGCCCCCCCCCCCCCCCCAGCCAAGCTATCCAACACCATGCTCACTGGTGTGGCATTGACATTGTTGTTTACTATATCAGGCTATAGGATGGTCTTCGATGGCCGTTTGGCGGAGTGGCCAGTGTATTGCACTGCAAGTACTTTTTAGATTTAGAATTCTCTCAAAACTGCCTTTCTACGATACTCACTTATTGAAATTGCAAATACTATTGCAGTGTGTAGGGCGTGGCCTACACACTGCAGACATGTTAGTGTGAAGGGCATTGCTTGGGTCTATAGAATCGTCACTGACCAGCAGACATGTTAGTGTGAAGGGCATTGCTTGAGTCTAGAGACTCTTCACTGACCAGCAGACATGTTAGTGTGAAGGGCATTGCTTGGGTCTATAGAATCGTCACTGACCAGCAGACATGTTAGTGTGAAGGGCATTGCTTGGGTCTATAGAATCGTCACTGACCAGCAGACATGTTAGTGTGAAGGGCATTGCTTGGGTCTATAGAATCGTCACTGACCAGCAGACATGTTAGTGTGAAGGGCATTGCTTGGGTCTATAGAATCATCACTGACCAGCAGACATGTTAGTGTGAAGGGCATTGCTTGGGTCTATAGAATCGTCACTGACCAGCAGACATGTCATTGCATGTTCTGGCAATTATTGTTTCTTCCTTTTTTTTCTGAACCAATATTAAACACAGGTAAATATAGTAATATTTTGGTTCATGTGTTCAGTTACGCACAGGCTTTGAATTTTGAGACAATCAACAAACTGTAGTGTGTAGGGGAAATAAGAGGAAAAATGTATTATTGTTATATTTTTTATATTGTTATTTTTTTTTTTTAAGATTCAGAGAGTAGTTTCTAAACAGTAGCTAACCAACAGGCGTTTAGCCACATGTACTCTGTATTCAATCATGATTCAATGTTGCATGTGAATCACAGCCGTTCAGCAATACTGTCAATCTAGAAGGCAGACAGAGCATGTCCATTTACCAAATAACTAGATGTGAATATCATTGTCTTAATTAATACAAATTCATCTTTGTGTGTGTGTGTGCGTTTGTGTTACATATGTGTTATCCAAAAAGTACCTGAAACGTAACCAATAAAAATTATAAATACATGTAATATAAGCCCCTCTAAAAGGTCATGGTCACCAGTTCCTGGTTGAAGATGGCTTGGTATGATGTCCAAAGTATTTCAAACAGTCTGCCTATTCCGGCAATGACAATGTAAATGCCACAGACGTTTTTATTTATAGATTATTTTAAACCTTGCCCTTCTGTTAAACAGCCCTCTGCTGTTGCCACAGTCATGGTTAAAGAATAGGGAAACTATTGTTCTCATTGTGTTTATTTGTACAATATCCCAAAAAGAAGACAATTGGTCTCAGGTTCACAAAAATGTAAATATTGGATGACACACAGTACTAAAAAGCACTTTTTTTTATTATCCATGCATAAAAAAAAATAGAGGTTGGCATGTACCTGGAGAAGTTCCAATGAACTGTCAAATGTAAATCAAAATAGATTTCAATGGCATGGCCATATTCAGCGTATGCCATGCACACGCTCCTCTATATAAGAAGGCCCGGGATGGGATCGAGACATTAGAAGAAGTTACAACTGGTGGTAAGTCTGACTGATTATTCATCCATCATCCTTAGGAAAGCTCATGGTATAGAATGGCTTTCTTTTTCTTTGACTTTGCATAGTGTTGATGTTGTAATTTAACATTAGTTTTGCCATATCCTTACTATCGAGATGGATGCATGAGTCATAGGTTCAGATTTATTCCAAATTCTTTCTGGGTTTATATTATATTTATATTTATATATTATATTTAAATTTCTGGGTTTATATTCAGATTATGCTGGTTATTTCCATAACATTGTGGGTGGAACAAAAGCATGACATTTTATTTAATCTAAACTATCTTTAATTTTAGGGAACCAATTTCTTCGTTGGTTGAGTGGAAGTAAAGGGTAAGGGATATTTATCACAAAACATTCTCATCATCTACAATTTATTTTAAAACAGGTGATAAAATATCAGTATATGTTTTGCATGAAATAAGCCTCCACCATGAGTACGGACGCAGAGATGGCCGTTTACGGCCAGGCTGCCATTTACCTCCGGAAGCCAGAGAAGGAGAGGCTTGAGGCCCAGAGCAAGCCCTTCGATGCCAAGAGTGCTGCATATGTGACTGATGTGAAGGAACTTTACCTCAAGTGTACCATCACTAAGAGGGAAGGTGGCAAAGTCACCGTCACAGTTCATGATACAAAGGAGGTAGGCTGCACTTCATTGATTTAAGGGCAGCGATAGTAACACAGGAGCTAAAACTAAAAATGGGTTTCCCTTTTAGGAAAAGACCGTCAAAGACGATGATGTCACACCCATGAATCCTCCCAAGTACGACAAGATTGAGGACATGGCCATGATGACCCATCTCAATGAAGCCTCTGTGTTGTATAACCTCAAAGAGCGTTATGCAGCATGGATGATCTACGTAAGATGTGTTTTGAGTAAAGGACATAGTGAGGTGCAATATATTTGAGATCCCATCTTAGAAATGTTAGTAAATTTGTAAATTTCATTATAACTGTTTTCTCTTTCAGACCTACTCTGGGCTGTTCTGTGCCACTGTAAACCCCTACAAGTGGCTCCCAGTGTACGATCAGCATGTTGTTTGCGCCTACAGAGGCAAGAAGCGTATGGAGGCTCCACCCCACATCTTCTCTGTCTCTGACAATGCTTATCAGTTCATGCTTACTGGTATGTAGGCCTACAAGCCAAGTTGATATATACATTATCAGTATTCGGCAAAGAGTTTTGCTACTCATGTTAAACTATTTTAACATATAAGTATTTTCTTCATATTTCCTTCATAGATAGGGAAAACCAGTCTGTCTTGATCACGTAAGTTTTGCAGTGGTTAGTCATAATATAAAAATACCAAAAAATTATATATGACTGCTTAATGTATTTTTGCTATATATAGTGGCGAATCCGGTGCTGGAAAGACTGTGAACACCAAGCGTGTCATCCAGTACTTTGCTACTATCTCAGTGGGTGGTGACAAGAAGAAGGACGTAGGTGCTGGAAAGATACAGGTATGTTTAAAAAGAAAATTCAGTGAGTCATAAAGATAATGACATCCTTATTATTGGTATTAAAACACTTAGTAATGTTTATCATAGGGGTCACTGGAGGACCAGATCATTGCAGCCAATCCCCTGCTGGAGGCCTACGGTAATGCCAAGACTGTGAGAAATGACAACTCCTCTCGTTTTGTAAGTAAAGACTTCTCGATAATTTCATAATTTAATACCAACCACAATGAAATACTGGATCTTTAAACAGGTAATGAATAATGTTTTCTCAAACAGGGTAAATTCATCCGAATCCATTTTGGGACCTCTGGTAAACTGTCCAGTGCTGACATTGAGACTTGTAAGTATCTGGTACCCAAACACCAATGAATAAACTCTCATTATTGGTGGAATAGGTTTTGATTCATGAATGGGCCTTATAGATCTGCTGGAGAAGTCCCGAGTGACATTCCAGCTTCCTGCTGAGAGAGGCTATCACATCTTCTACCAGATGATGACCAACCACAAACCTGAGCTCATTGGTGAGCTTGTGTAATGTTAGATAGGAAAAAATAGTCCTACTGAAGTTTAGCTATTTAAGGGGAATGTTTGGACACATGCAAGTGCAAAGCAAGAATTTCAATCTTTGATTCAAAAGGTATGTTAGCTTGCAGAAAACAGGTGAGAAATTAATTTGAAAAATACGGGCAGAAAATGACACCTGTTTAATCCCTCAGAAATGACCCTCATCACCAACAACCCCTACGACTTCCCCATGTGCAGCATGGGTCAGATCAGTGTGGCCAGCATTGATGACAAAGAGGAGCTGGATGCTACTGATGTCAGTGAATGTAGTCTTTTATTAACTTTTCTAGAAGGACATATGAAAGTGATAACATGTAATAAGCATTATACGTATTTTCCATACAGACTGCTATTGATATTTTGGGCTTCAATAATGATGAGAAGATGGGCATCTATAAGCTTACTGGTGCTGTGCTTCACCACGGTAACATGAAGTTCAAGCAGAAGCAGCGTGAGGAGCAGGCTGAGCCAGAAGGCACAGAAGGTTAGTTTAAAGTGCTATATTCCAAGAGGTTTATTTATAATTCCTTATTGAAAGTTTTTGTTGCATATTCTGAAGGATCTCATGAACAACATATTTTCATATGAACTCTCAGATGCTGACAAAGTCGCCTACCTGCTGGGTCTGAATTCTGCTGACATGCTGAAAGGTTTGTGCTACCCAAGAGTGAAGGTCGGAAATGAATATGTCACCAAGGGACAGACTGTACCTCAGGTAAGTAAATTATTATGGAATAATTCCTAGTAATTTAGAATTTCAGGTACAACACCTTGAATCATTTGTCAAGAAAGGAATTATAATCTGTCCTAAATGAATCGTCTACCCTGTTTCTTATAATATTAATGGAAATTGACTATAGGTGCTGAACTCTGTGAGTGCCCTGGCCAAGTCTATCTATGAGAGGATGTTCTTGTGGATGGTCATCCGTATCAACCAGATGCTTGACACTAAACAGCCAAGATCATCCTTTATTGGTGTGCTGGACATTGCTGGTTTTGAGATCTTTGATGTAAGTAATTGAAAATAATTGGACAGAGCCATGTTGCAGTGGCTGAACATTGGCTAAACTCACATTCCATATTAGTACAACAGCATGGAGCAGCTGTGCATCAACTTCACCAATGAGAAACTGCAACAGTTCTTCAACCACCACATGTTCGTCCTGGAGCAAGAGGAGTACAAGAAGGAGGGTATCATCTGGGAGTTCATTGACTTCGGCATGGACTTGGCTGCCTGCATTGAGCTTATTGAGAAGGTAGACATGACCATTGTAACTATATATTCATTCTTTGTGTGCCTGAAAAGTTATTTTCCTAATTAGTTTCATCAATCCTTTTTCTCTCAAGCCAATGGGCATCTTCTCCATCCTTGAAGAGGAGTGCATGTTCCCCAAGGCCTCAGACGTTACCTTCAAGGCAAAGCTGTATGACCAACATCTTGGCAAGACCAAGGCATTTGAGAAGCCCAAGCCTGCAAAGGGCAAGGCTGAGGCCCACTTCTCCCTGGTGCACTATGCTGGTACTGTGGACTACAACATCACTGGCTGGCTGGACAAGAACAAGGATCCTCTGAATGACTCTGTTGTGCAACTATACCAGAAATCTGGAGTAAAACTGCTGCCTGTCCTGTACCCACCTGTAGCTTCTGAAGGTAAAATTATTATATTAGGTCTTACATCTGCACAATAGGAAACATATTATTAACATATTATATTCCATACTTCAATGCAGCTCTGTGATATCAACATTTAAACTTGTTTGTGCTTAACTCTTAAACCATACCTGTTACCATTTGTACATGTTTAAATGTGTGTTTTCATTCAATGGGTTGATCATTATTTAATTCATAGATAGTAGCAAGAAAGGAGGAAAGAAGAAGGGCGGTTCAATGCAGACTGTGTCATCACAGTTCAGGGTGAGAATTTTGGACAACCCTAATCTTGTGATTGTCAAAAGATTTTCCTCTGTAACATTTAATTCAATGTATATTTTATATCTATAGGAGAACTTGGGCAAGCTTATGACCAACTTGAGGAGCACCCATCCTCACTTTGTGCGTTGCCTGATTCCCAATGAGTCAAAGACTCCAGGTAGAATCCCATTCAGTTCTCTATATGGTTTTTGTGGGTTTTGTGATAATCTGTTTAAATAATCAGAGTGGTAACTTCTCAAAGGTCTGATGGAGAACTTCCTGGTTATCCACCAGCTGAGGTGTAATGGTGTTCTTGAGGGAATCAGAATCTGCAGAAAGGGCTTCCCCAGCAGAATCCTCTATGCTGACTTCAAGCAGAGGTATGTGCTCATTTAACAATCAACCACTTGAAATAAACCTTAAGGAATGCATCTGAATAATAAAATCTACCACAACCCACTCTGACAGGTACAAAGTACTGAATGCCAGTGTAATCCCTGAGGGTCAGTTCATTGACAACAAGAAGGCTTCTGAGAAACTGCTTGGGTCAATTGATGTCAATCATGAAGAGTACAAATTTGGACACACCAAGGTATATGTTCTGCCGAATGAATAATACACATAGTTGCGGTATGTCCTTGATTATTCTGAAATTATAATAATGAATTTCCAAAACCAATTCAAAGGTGTTCTTCAAAGCTGGTCTTCTGGGTACTCTTGAGGAGATGCGAGATGAGAAGCTTGCAACTCTGGTCGGAATGATTCAGGCTCTCTGCCGTGGTTTCCAAATGAGGAAGGAGTTCAAGAAGATGATGGAGAGAAGGCATGTTTGGCATATTATAACATATATTTATGTTTTACAGTTTGGTACAATACTGAAAAGCCTTATTTAATATAATGGTTATATTTTACAGAGAGGCTGTTTATACAATTCAGTACAACATCCGCTCATTCATGAATGTCAAAACCTGGCCATGGATGAAAGTGTACTACAAGATCAAGCCTCTTCTGAAGAGTGCTGAAACTGAGAAGGAGCTCTCTGCGATGAAGGAGAACTATGAGAAGATGAAGACAGACCTGGCTACTGCCCTAGCCAAAAAGAAGGAACTTGAGGAGAAGATGGTTTCTCTACTGCAGGAGAAGAATGA
Organism: Micromesistius poutassou; assembly: GCF_964030765.1. Classification (NCBI taxonomy): domain Eukaryota; kingdom Metazoa; phylum Chordata; class Actinopteri; order Gadiformes; family Gadidae; genus Micromesistius; species Micromesistius poutassou. The sequence goes on from NW_028177176.1 coordinate 11,375, forward strand.
TCTTGCACTGCAAGTGGCCTCTGTAAGTAAACATGATTTATTTTTGTGATCACATGTACACACAGTGAAATACATGAGATATGAATGATATTGGCATCAATATTGAACAGGAAGGAGATAATCTGTCAGATGCTGAAGAGAGGTGTGAGGGACTCATCAAGAGTAAGATCCAGCTGGAGGCCAGACTCAAGGAGACAACTGAGAGACTGGAGGATGAAGAGGAAATGAATGCTGAGCTGACTGCCAAGAAGAGGAAACTGGAAGATGAATGCTCTGAGCTCAAGAAGGACATTGATGACCTCGAACTTACCTTGGCCAAAGTGGAGAAGGAGAAGCATGCCACTGAGAACAAGGTTTGTAAAGTTTGCAATGTCAGAAGAATGTACAGAAGAGGAAAAGTAACAAACTAACTAAGAGCACTTATGTCCCACTTATGCCCTGTTTAGGTGAAGAACCTGACTGAGGAGATGGCGTCTCAAGACGAAACTGTTGCTAAGCTGTCAAAGGAGAAAAAAGCCCTCCAAGAGGCACATCAGCAGACTCTTGATGACCTGCAGGCAGAGGAAGACAAAGTCAACACTCTGAGCAAGGCCAAGACCAAACTTGAACAGCAAGTGGATGATGTGAGGTTACATACCATGTATGATTTGGGAACATATTTATACATTTTAATACAAATAAATCCTAATAAATTATTCTCATACGTTACAAAATTGCAGCTTGAAGGTTCTCTGGAGCAAGAGAAGAAGCTCCGTATGGACCTTGAGCGCGCCAAGCGAAAGCTTGAGGGTGATCTGAAACTGGCTCAGGAATCCATCATGGATCTTGAGAACGCCAAACAGCAGTCTGATGAGAAAATCAAGAAGTAATGTGATGACGAATTTGATAGTATAGTATGATCATCATTCTGATTTACACATTTTAAAGATTAGTACAGGTATTAGGTTAAGTTAATTGGTTGTATGTGATTCCATCATCAGGAAGGACTTCGAAACCAGTCAGCTTCTTAGCAAGATTGAAGATGAGCAGTCCCTAGGTGCTCAGCTCCAGAAGAAGATCAAGGAGCTTCAGGTAATATAACGTTTTCTGTCACTTGATAACTAAGGTCTCTACTTGGTATATTTTTTATGAAAATAATGGTATTGCTCCCTTTTAGGCCCGTATTGAAGAGCTGGAGGAAGAGATTGAGGCTGAGCGTGCTGCTCGTGCCAAGGTTGAGAAGCAGAGAGCTGATCTCTCCAGAGAGCTTGAAGAGATCAGTGAGAGGCTTGAGGAGGCTGGTGGAGCCACTTCTGCTCAGATTGAGATGAACAAGAAGCGCGAGGCTGAGTTCCAGAAGCTGCGTCGTGACCTTGAGGAGTCCACCCTGCAGCATGAAGCCACTGCTGCTGCTCTGCGTAAGAAGCAGGCTGACAGTGTAGCAGAGCTGGGAGAACAGATTGACAACCTCCAGCGTGTCAAGCAGAAGCTTGAGAAGGAGAAGAGCGAGTACAAGATGGAGATTGATGACCTCTCCAGCAACATGGAAGCAGTTGCTAAGGCCAAGGTGAAATATTTTTTTAAATATCTATATAGTGTGAACTTCATTACAAGGAAAGCACTTTTGCTGACTAGTAAACATTTAAACAACAGGGAAATTTGGAGAAGATGTGCCGTACCCTGGAAGACCAGCTGAGTGAAATCAAGGCCAAGAGTGATGAGAACAGTCGCCAGATAAATGACATCAGTGCTCAGAGAGCAAGGCTGTTGACAGAAAATGGCAAGTATGGATTGACTTTTGTTTGTCAATGGAAATCTGAAGTGAATAACTTCTCTGGACTATTTGTGAACTACAAAAAATGTATTGAAGATATTATTTAAAGGGATTTTGTCATAATTCTAAATGACCCTGTCCTTCATTTTGATTCTTGATTTTCAAGTCATATGGACTCTTTATATTATTATTGTATGTGTAATTACAAAATTAATGTAGCTTGGGAGCCAAAGAAACACAGAATGGCACTCAAACATAAGTCATAGTAACATTTTGATGTAATTCATACATTTTTCTTAAACTAGGTGAATTTGGTCGTCAACTTGAGGAGAAAGAAGCTCTTGTTTCCCAGCTGACCCGAGGCAAGCAGGCCTATACTCAGCAGATCGAGGAGCTGAAGAGGCAAATTGAGGAAGAAGTTAAGGTATACAATCATCCAAAAACATTAAGCTAGGTGGTTGCATTATTTCATTGCAAGTTAGGACTTTCAGTTTAATTAAATTAGAGAATTCTGTCATCACCTTTTGCAGGCCAAGAATGCTCTTGCTCATGGTGTGCAATCAGCCCGCCATGACTGTGACCTTCTGAGGGAGCAGTTTGAGGAGGAGCAGGAGGCCAAGGCTGAGCTGCAGCGTGGAATGTCCAAGGCCAACGGTGAGGTGGCTCAGTGGAGGACCAAGTATGAAACTGATGCTATCCAGCGCACTGAGGAGCTTGAAGAGTCCAAGTGAGTAAAATATTTAATACTTTAATTAGAATAGACATTCTATTTGATGGATGTCCACAAATTAAACCATGTTATTCTTTAAAAGGAAAAAGCTTGCCCAGCGCCTTCAGGAGGCTGAGGAACAGATTGAGGCTGTGAACTCAAAGTGTGCCTCTCTGGAGAAGACCAAACAGAGACTCCAGGGTGAGGTGGAGGACCTCATGGTTGATGTGGAGAGGGCCAATGGACTGGCTGCCAACCTCGACAAGAAACAGAGGAACTTTGATAAGGTGTGTGGATGTGGATATTTTTGAGTTTCCGGAAGGCTGAACATTTGTATTGATCCATGACAAACCCAGACACATTTTTCACATTGACAATGGGCAGGTTCTGGCAGAGTGGAAGCAGAAATACGAGGAGGGCCAGGCAGAGCTTGAAGGAACTCAGAAAGAGGCTCGTTCTCTCAGCACTGAGCTTTTCAAGATGAAGAACTCCTATGAAGAAGCTCTGGATCAGCTGGAGACCCTGAAGCGGGAAAACAAGAATCTGCAACGTGAGTTGATGATTTTGCTTTAATAAAGCCCCATTACAATGAATGAAATAAAATGATGTATATTAATATTTAACTCACTGCAGAGGAGATTTCTGACCTGAGTGAACAAATTGGTGAGACTGGAAAGAGCATCCATGAGCTGGAGAAATCCAAGAAGCAGGTGGAGACAGAGAAGACTGAGATCCAGACAGCCCTTGAGGAAGCCGAGGTGAAAATAATACAAAAGACATGTTTTAATGCTCCAATATATATATTTTTTATTTTCTAGATTCAAATATGTCCTAGCAACTACTTAGTCTATCATTGTTTCAATACCTAGGGAACTCTGGAGCATGAAGAGTCCAAGATTCTGCGTGTCCAGCTGGAGCTCAACCAGATTAAGGGTGAGGTCGACAGGAAGCTGGCTGAGAAGGATGAGGAGATGGAGCAGATCAAGAGGAACAGCCTGAGGATCACTGACTCCATGCAGAGTAACCTGGACTCTGAGGTCAGGAGCAGGAATGATGCCCTGAGAATCAAGAAGAAGATGGAGGGAGACCTGAATGAGATGGAGATCCAGCTGAGCCACGCCAACCGCCAGGCTTCTGAGGCTCAGAAGCAGCTGAGGAATGTTCAGGGACAACTGAAGGTACATCTCAAAACTGCTGTATTGCACAGCCAAACCGCAGTCTGACTCTATTGGCAAATTGTGTTGAATTACAACCACATTGTGAGTTACATATTTATTTTATGATATTAGGATGCCCAACTGCATCTTGATGATGCTATCAGAGGAGGTGAAGACCTGAAGGAGCAGGCTGCCATGGTGGACCGTAGAAACGGTCTCATGGTGGCTGAAATTGAGGAGCTGAGGGCGGCTCTGGAACAGACAGAGAGAGGCCGCAAAGTGGCTGAGCAAGAGCTGATTGATGCTAGTGAGCGTGTTGGACTGCTGCACTCTCAGGTAAACAAAAAACAAGAATACTCTTCCAATAATTAATAAATAAACTTTATTTAAAATATATATATTATGACAACTAAGCAAATTGATTTTTGTCAATTATTTTAGAATACAAGCCTCCTGAACACAAAGAAGAAGCTGGAGACTGATCTGGTCCAAGTACAGGGTGAGGTGGACGACACCGTCCAGGAAGCCAGAAATGCTGAAGAGAAGGCCAAGAAGGCCATCACTGATGTAAGTTGGCTTTAATCGGATCTTCCTTGTCATGGAATTATTGATTCATTTTCATCAAAGCTTTCATAAATATTTTATATATTTTTCATATTTAAGTATTAATAGCTAAGAAACCCTTCCCTCTTCATGTTCCTCGCTCTAAAAGATTTCTGAAATAGGTACATTCTTAATTTATTGTCTGCAATAAAAAAAAAAATTGACTCATTGGTGAAAATGAATCAGGAAATCCTTGGTTATTCTAGGCTGCAATGATGGCTGAGGAGCTGAAGAAAGAGCAGGACACTAGCTCTCACCTGGAGAGGATGAAGAAGAATCTGGAGGTCACAGTGAAAGACCTGCAGCATCGCCTAGATGAGGCTGAGAACCTGGCCATGAAGGGTGGCAAGAAGCAGCTCCAGAAACTGGAGTCCAGAGTAAGATAATATCACACAGGATTTCTGTATAGTCCATAAAAAGAGGTTATTTTATTGAATAAACTCATTTCCTCAAGGTGCGTGAGCTGGAAACAGAGGTTGAGGGTGAACAGAGACGTGGAGCAGATGCTATTAAGGGTGTCCGGAAATATGAGAGGAGAGTGAAAGAACTCACCTACCAGGTATGTGTTCAAAAATCAATGAATATTCAAAAATTGTTGACTCAAATTGTAATGCATAATCGTTTTCTTTACTTTAGACTGAGGAGGATAAGAAGAATGGTTGCAGACTCCAGGATCTTGTTGATAAGCTGCAGCTGAAGGTGAAGGCTTACAAGAGGCAGTCTGAGGAAGCGGTAAGTTCATTAAATATACACACGAAAAAAACATAACTTATTTTCTGTATGCCACATAACACTACACACAACACAATGTTCCTACAGGAGGAGCAGGCCAACTCTTACCTGTCCAAGTGCAGGAAGGTTCAACATGAGCTGGAGGAGGCTGAGGAACGTGCTGACATCGCTGAGACTCAGGTCAACAAGCTGAGGACTAAGAGCCGTGATGGTGGCAAGGTAGATTCACCTATTGCACGTGAACTTAGAAATAACTCCAATAAAACAACACATGTTCACACTATGGTATAATATCCATATTTTCTCATTCTTACAGGGAAAGGACCCTGCTGAATAAGTTGTGCAATGCATCACATCAGAATCTGTCATAAAATGATGTAATTTTGAGATGCAATAAATTGAAAACTAAGTTTTTTGGAATGTTTTTCTATATATACCTGCGAAAACAACTGCCTGGTTTGCATGGATCCATGTAAATATATTCATAATGTGATTTGCTCAAATTCTTTTGATGATAGTAAAATCTTGAGCTAGTTTATTAAGTAGATTCTTGGGGACCATTGCACCTGACAAACCCTTTCTGTGATATACGGTGTAATCTCCTATTACTCAATATGTCAATGGCATTCAGCTGTCACCATCTAACTAATGTTAAAGAGTTGTTGAATATACAAAGAATATGAAAATATATAAATTTGACAGATTGACACACAGACACATACATTTTTCAACTGAATGCCCAAATGCATTACTTTTCCAGATATGTTGCTATGTGTCATATTGAAATCAGATTAGTTATCATTGACTTAACTTGTATGGTCCCCTAAAAACACTACAAAACAAATAGCATACAGATATTGGAATTACGAGGAAGTTCAAGAAATACAATATTGTCTTTGTTAGCATTAACATGTGAGATAACATAGGACATCTGGAAGCCAAACTCCATGCTCTTCCTGTACCCTGTGTCTCCCCTACTGCTCCAGAGTAGCGGTCTGTCACCCCGCCAGAGTTGCTCATTGCCGAAGAGTCATAACATCTAGATATCCGGCTACAATAAATTGAAACTGACGCCCAAACACAACATGCACAATTTCTTGGCCCCATTGCCAAATAACTAGCCAGCTACTTCTCCCAAGAACTGTGTGTGTGTGCTTGTGTGTGTGCCAGTGTGTATGTCTGCCTAAATTTAAAAATATTCTAGCTTCTACAACTTGAAATCAAGCGATCATGATACCATATTTGAAAAATCATTACTTGACTATAGGTTAGTAAAATACTATTGGTTTTGTACAATCTGTAAGGAAACCCTGCTCATCGGCCACACGACATACGAGCATCTCAAGAGACGCCAATGTGTTCCGACTGACGTGTGCTCCGAGACCAGCCATAAACATGTTGAGTATCTGGCCCACTGTGTCAACACTGCCTCTTCAGGAAGTTTGTCTCTGCTGACAGGTGGTATTTACTGGCTGCTTAATGGCCCAGTCTTCTCTCCCAGTGATCCCACAATGTGCTCTGGGGACTTTAATCCAAGCTCTTAATGGCATACCGTACACATCCCCATGTCCGTGTTGCGTTCTGCAACCTTCTGGAGCCCCTGGGACAGATCGGGTGTGAGCCAACAGCCATAAAGACACCGTATCACTGCTGCCACTGAGACCCAGCAGGGGCTGTGGTAGATGGTGAGATGTCTCTATTGATGTGTCTGACTATCTGTCTATCTCCTTATCTGTCTCTCTCTCTGTCTATCTTACTATCTTCTAACTACCGGTATTGATCTTTCTATCTATCTATATTACTATATATCTGTCTAACTATCCAGCTATCTATCTATCTATCTTACTTTATCTATCTATCTATCTATCTATCTATCTATCTATATCTATCTGACTGACTGACTGACTGACTGACTGACTGACTGCCTGCCTGCCTGCCTGCCTGCCTGCCTGCCTGCCTGCCTGCCTGTCTGTCTGTCTGTCTGTCTGTCTGTCTGTCTGTCTGCCTGCCTGCCTGCCTGCCTGCCTGCCTGCCTGCCTGTCTGTCTGTCTGTCTGTCTATTTAACTATCTTTCCATATATCTGTCTTTCCCTCTTACTGTCTATCAGTCTATTAATGATTGATCGTCATCTATCAGTTGTTTTATCTCTCTATCTTACTGTCTTTCAGTCAATCTCTCTAACGATTGATTGATCAATTTATCGGTTGATCTATTTACTGATTGATCAACTACTATTGAGCTTACTATCTACTAATTGATCTATCGATCTATTAATTATAAATCTATTGATCCATCTACCAATCTGTCTGTCTGTTTGCCTGTAGATTTCTCAAACATACTTCTTTTCAATATGTGTATTCATAATTATGAATTATGTGGTTCAGTTACAACTGAACCACTGCTCATGGAGAAGCATTGCATCTTGGTGTCAGAGGGCTGAGAAGTGTCCCTGGCTCTGGCAGACATCGGAGAACCAGAAGCTTAAATACCTTGGCAGGGGTTTTTATGACCTTGTCAAATCAACATGTAAGTTATATTCTGAATGAAACCTTCTTACTACCATACTGCTCTGGTTTCAAACTGCTTTTTGGCAAAAACACAATTGCTCTCTTCTAGTCTTAAGCATCTCATAGCTAAGATACCAAGACGTCAATGACAGATGCTTGTTTATTTAAGTAACCGGACACTTGCCAACTCTACTGCCATTGAGAGAGCCAGTCGAAAGACATGCTATTCCTGTACACCCACTGAACAGTCTCACTCAGTACGTGGTAAGGACTATCAGTTCCATACAGCTTATTAACAGTGCTAGGCATCGTGTCGCTGTGCCTTTAATTATGAAATCATACTGCATACATTTGTGATAATTATGACAAAATATTTAATAGTCTTCAATATCTAGCCATAGTATGATGGCAACTATTTAGGGGTGCTCGGTTTTAAGTTTGTGAAGCAAAGCAGTTAAATATATACAGAATTGCTTGCCCCCTAATAAATGATTATAGCCCTGTGCTGGCAGAATATCCTGGGTAGACACGCCGTCCGAGTATTTGGCGGACTCATGTCAATGTAAGAGGCAGAATGAACAATCTGATGTGATAGACGGTGACAACGAGGGTATTTAGTTACAATGGAACACGGCCAGCCCCAGTGGTGGCCATGTTCCATTGTAACTTGATACACTCGTTGTGGAGGGGGGTTGTGGAAGGGGACAATGTCCTCGTCCCAATGTGTCTCCTCTTCTGTCTGGGCCCGGGGGCCAACGGGACCCACGCCAGGCCGCCTGGGCAGCCCTTCACACCATGGCACTAGATAACACGGGCACATTATGTATTTCATACTTTATTAGCTGAGAACACTTAGTGCTAAGGAGGGTGCCTTTGTGTTAGTCCTTTTTGGCTCAGAGTAAACAACACCCAATGCTACAGTTAAGTCATTGGATGACATGTTTCCATATCGGAACAGGGGTGCTGCCAAACAGATATCTTAGCCAACTGAATTAATTATTATTTTATTGCATAGTACCTTCTTTCGGTCACAAACTATAAAAATCACAAAGTTTTATGTTGTACAGGAGGCCTAACATCTTAAGACTATTTATGTGCTTTAGTCACTCGTGTTATTTAAACAATCACATTGATAAATCTCTTCTAATTTAACAAGATTGGGACGCAATCTTAGTAATAACTAGAAGAGTCATTCATGGGTCAGACTGGTGTCATTGCGTGGCCTAACCTAGAGCTTTATCATAAACAAGTGTTTATGGTTAGATATCTGTGATGGTTAGCTTTTATAGGACATATTTCACACATTCCACACATTCAACACATATTTTTAGTTTTGTAAGAAAGAATATGTTTTGAGTCTTTATGTTGTAATTTGAATGAATGAGTAAAAGTGCATTACAATGCCATTGTGAATTAAAGCATTACAGCCTAAATAACTACTGGTGATAGTATGAAATAAACATTATAGCAAGTTATTATAATGAAGTAGGAGTTAGTTTTGGCTCAAAAGTTGTAGTGCAACTGCAACACTTAGTGGTGTACTGTAGGACCGCTATGTGAGTTGAGTTGTGTGTTTGGTTTTCCGCGGTGGGCTTATGGCTACATATTCTGGCTACAACTTTCACTGGTCTGTATGGGAATGACTATCTCCGTGGTTGGGTGACTGGTCGCTATCCCGGGCACCGGAGCCTCCACAGACAGCACTCCATCTCCAGAGAGCAGGGAACTGATGTGTTGCAGGTCCACCCCCAGTGGTAGCCTTGAGGAATTACATCAAATAAAGAAGATCAACAACCATCGACTTGACAGCCAGTTTGACATCATGCATTGTACACGTCAAGAGGCAATGCTTTCAAACCGTTGTTTTAAATTTTTTCAGATTTTCCGTTTGTTTCATTTAAACTCACTTATATTTCCGAGTGAAATTCCTCGAAACAGATCCATGCTGATCCTGTCTTTCTTCGTGTTTTCCTGATAAAAATAAAAATCATAAACAGCTCTACATTAGGTCATTGATATTGGATTATATACAATTATTAATATTTTCTATAGGCTTGATACATTGAAATTAACAGCATGAAATTAGCCCACATTGATGTGAATTTATGTTTGGAATCAGACCAAACTTATCCAAGTACAAAGGAAGTGATTTCCAGTACCTGATACCTCTAAGTATCCCATCTTGGTTGTGATGGCGATTTCCTCAGGAGAAAAATGATTGACATCCAGGCTGATCCTCCAGCAGTCCTGCCCTGACCGGATCTCAGACACCCCCCCTGACAGCTGGCCCTGCAGTGGAGGCTGGCCACTGAACGGGGCCAGCATGGGGGACTGTGTGTACCCGGGCCAGGAGAAGGTGGAGAGCCTCCTCTTGGCCCAGTCAATCCATGTCAGGTCGTTGGGTTCCAGCAGCGGCGGCAGGCCAAAGTCCTGATTGAAGATGCGGTGTGGCTGTGTCCAGTTTGGGAAAGGCTCCCAGCCCACATCACGGCGAAATATGGGACGGGATAACGCCTTGTTCTGTGGCTCCCCCATGTTCAGGGAACAAGCGTGAGGACGGATGATAGCGCAACACACAACCTGCTAGATGTCCCAGCACCACCCTGATCAACAGAATGTCCTCGCGTAGATTAACGCCCTCACACTATAAAATCAGGCAGCTAAAAACAGTCCTTTGAAACTACCACAAAATGAATGGAGCGGTTTCTGGCCAGCTTTGTGCACTGTTGCTGATAACCATGGTCTTTATATAACCAATCTACTCTAACACGTAGAATTGAAGCAGAAAACCTCACCTATGGCATAAGGTATTATGTCATGGACTCGCACATTACTCCTCCATTGACCACATAGAATGGGATAATGCTAATTATTTATATTTATTACCCTAGGGTGTGCATGGCAAATTGTTGCTGAATGACTCAGGAACCACATTCAGTGCATGTCCTCTGCAGTCCGGTCACATACTGGCGGTCTTTGTTGTTTTGCCATAGCAATCCTGGCCTAGTGTGCTCTGTGAAGGAGCTGCCTCTGCACTGCAGTTTAACGGCTGCACAACCGAGAAAAGAACAGAGACCCTTTCTGTGTACAATACTAATCCTGAGTCCCTGAACACGGTTTACACCCAACATCAGCTAGGCATCTTGCAGAAGAGGTCGGGGTACTCAGGTCAAACAGACAACAGCACCTCTGGGTGACATCGTGGACGAGTGACAGAATTGAGGCGGGATAGCTGACGCGGTTGAAAGGTTGTGTGGAATTTGTTATGGAGAGTTGTAGCTCAGGGCATAAACATCCCAGTGCATCCAAGTCGGTCTGATCTGGTGGAGAGGGATCTC